>NC_064429.1:37844277-38004277 GCF_023375975.1 Astyanax mexicanus
ATCTCCTGTTTTCAACAAATTTGTGAGAAAATGATAAAAATGTACAAAAACAAAGTTCCAGATCTTTTCTGTCTTGAAGTGATAGACCAAAGATGACAAGAACCAATAAAAGCTCTTTGGTCGGACCAAAAAAAGAGATGATTGAGATAAGGAGATCGAGAGATTGATATAGAGAGGTTTAGATAGAGAGAAATTGAGATATAGAAAGAAAGTTAGATAGATAGAGATGGGGAGAGAAATTGAGATAGACAAAGAGATTGGAATATAGAGAGACTGAGATAGAGTGATTGAAACAGATAGAGAAAGAGATCAAGGTGGAGTTGTAGAAATTGAGAGAGACTGAGACAGAGAAAGTTTGATATATAAATATAAAGAGATTGAGATAGAGAGAGAGATAGAGTCAGAGAAAGAGATATTGAGATAGAAATAGAGACATATTGAGATAGAGGTGCGGTTAAGACAGAGAGATTGAGACAGAGAAAGAGATTGAGTCAGAGAAGGAGATATTGAGATAGAAATAAAAAAATATTTGAAACAAAAATAAATTGAGATGGAAATAAAGACAGATTGGGATAAAGAGAAGTTGAGATGAATTGATGGAAACAGAAAAAAAGGGAAAGTGAGAGAGAGCAATAGGAATAGACCGTGGGATTGAGGTAATGAGAGATTGAGATAGATAAAAAGAAATTGAGATAGAGAGATAGAGCATGATTGAAATGAAAATTTGTTGGACCAAAATTTTAAGAATTTTTGTTTTGGATTGTGGGCTTACAGAACTTTTACCTCTGCTATTTTGATTAAGACCAAACTAAAAAACTGAATCTTCATAAACAAACAATGTAGGCGTGACGGTGCCCTACAGGATGCTGGTTCTGGTTTAGTTGGGTAGGTTTGTTTGTGGTTGGAGTTGGTTTGGGTTTAGTTGGGTAGGTTTGTTTGTGGTTGGAGTTGGTTTGGGTTGGATTCAGATTGGTTTGGGTTTAGTTGGGTCAAAAATAGTTCTAATTACATTCTACATAGCAAATAAACATCTCCAGAGTTTATTTGGTATAATTTTTCATTTCGTGTTTGGCTTTGTTTAGGTTGGTTTGGGTTTGAATTGTTTTGGTTTAAGTTTAGTTGGTTTGGTTTGGGTTTTTGTTTGGGTTGGTTTGAGTTAAGTTGGTTTGGGTTTAGTTGGGTTGGTTTGGGCTTAAGTTGGTTTGAGCTTAAGTTTGTTTTATTTGGGTTTAGTTGGTTTGGTTTGGTTTGGGTTTAGCTTTGTTGGTTTGGGCTTAAGTTGGTTTGGTTTGGGTTTAGCTGGGTTGGGTTGGTTTGAGTTGGTTTGGTTTGGTTTGGGTTTAGCTTTATTGGTTTGGGCTTAAGTTGGTTTGGTTTGGGTTTAGCTGGGTTGGTTTGGGCTTAAGTTGGTTTGATTTGGGTTTAGTTGGGTTGGTTTGGTTAGGCTTTGTTTCGCTTTGGTTTACTTGGGTTGGTTTTGGTTTGGGTTTCAGTTGGTTTGGTTTGTTTTGAGTTGGTTTGGGTTTAAGTTGACTTGGTGTGGGTTTAGTTGGGTTGGTTTGGGCTTGTGTTTGGGTTGGTTTGGTTTGGGTTTAAGTTTGAATTGGTTTTGGTTTGAGTTTGAATTGGTTAGGGCTTAAGTTGGGTTAGTTTGGGTTTGAGTTGGTTGGAGTTTAGTTGGGTCAGACATACTTCTGATCACATTCTCACTATAAATAAACATCTCCAGAGTTTGTTTGGTACCAGGGGGGTTTTGGTGCAGTGATTTAAGTCCACACCTAAGTTTGATTCCTGTATTTAAAACGTTACAAAATCTCAATAAAACTCAGGACATCCAGAAGCTGAAGACTCGGGTTTAAACGAATGCAGGCGAACAGATTCACTGATTAAACTTCACCACTGCAGAACATCATCTTCACTCAGTCTCCTCTCATAACCACACCAAACAAACAAACCCACAGCTTTAATTCCAGCAGAATTATTCATGAGCTGTCTGAGATCTCCACCAATCACAGAGCAGCGGCGTATCTCAGCTCTCGCACTCCAGACGCTCCGCCGCCGCAATTCACTTTAATTGAAACTGTTGAAGACGGAACTCATCTTATATATTTAAAAGAAGCTGCTTCTGAAGCAGTGTGTGTGTGTGTGTGTGTGTGTGTGTGTGTGTGTAGTGTGTGTGTGTGTCTGTGTGTGTGTTTCGTCAGCTGTCTCTGTGGGCTGACACTCTGTCAAAACACAAAGCAGCTCAGAGGAGTTAGTGATTTTAAACGGCTCTTAACAAACTCACCCTGAGAAACCTCACACACACACACACACTCACACACTCACACACTCACACACTCACACACTCACACACTCACACACACACACACACACACACACACACTCACACACTCACACACTCACACACTCACACACTCAAACTCACACACAAACACACTCACACACTCACACACTCACACAGACTGTGTATAGTGTGTGTGTGTTTAACTGAAAAAAAAGAGAGTTTATTTGTAAACCACAATGTCAGTCGTACTGGAAAAGAGAGAGAAAGAGAGACTAAGAGACAGAGAAAGATAGCGTGATTGCAATCGAGAAAGATTGAGACAAATAAAAGATTGAGAGAATTAAATAGATAGTGAGTGAAATAAAGTAGAAGAGATAAAATGAAATAGAGAGAGATTGAGAGAGGGAGATTGAGATAGAGAAAGAGATTGAGGTAGAGTGTCATGGATGACCCAGGCAGGGAGACGAGGAGGCGGACACAGGTGCAGGTAAGGGCGATATAAATAAATTTATTAAATAAATAACAAAGAAAGACAAAGAAACAAGTAAACATGTAACACTAAACAAAGAAACACAAATAACCAATAACCAAAACAAACGAGCGATAATAATAAACAAACCAAACAGGGCAGGGAAATATAAACAAGGGAATAAACTAATAAACACAAAGCAGGGGTATATACAAGGAACTAGGGAACACGGAAATAAACAGGAAACTAGAAACATTAAACAAGAGATAAACACAGAGACTAAGGCACGAAGAACAGAGGCAATGAAACACAGAGAAAGACGAACGACAGGGGAAGGTGCAAAGACCGACGGAGACAAAGTGGTAGACGAGGGCTATTTAAAGAAACAGGAAACATACTATAATTAGAAACACCTGGGGAAGGGGCGGAGCTACAAATGAGACACAGGTGGAAATCTACTAAGACGGGAGACAAAGGGGAGCACAGGTCATGTTTGGAAGACACACAGAGACACGAGACAGGGCTAAGACCTGACATAGAGAGAGATTGAGATAGAAAGAAATTGAGATAGCAAGGGATTGAGATTTATAGCTTGATTGAAATAGAGAGAGAAATTGAGATTGAAAAAAAAGAGATTGAGATAGCGAGAGATTCAGATAGTGAGAGATTGAGATAGTGAGAGAGAGAGGTTGAGATAGAAAAAAGAGATTGAGATGGAGAGAGATTGAGATAGAAAAAAGAGATTGAGATAGCAAGAGATTGAGATAGTGAGAGATTGAGATAGCGAGAGATTGAGATAGTGAGAGATTGAGATAGTGAGAGATTGAGATAGAGAGAGATTGAGATAGCGAGAGATTGAGATAGTGAGAGATTGAGATAGCGAGAGATTGAGATAGTGAGAGATTGAGATAGAGAGAGATTGAGATAGTGAGAGATTGAGATAGTGAGAGAGAGAGGTTGAGATAGAAAAAAGAGATTGAGATGGAGAGAGATTGAGATAGAAAAAAGAGATTGAGATAGCAAGAGATTGAGATAGTGAGAGATTGAGATAGCGAGAGATTGAGATAGTGAGAGATTGAGATAGAGAGAGATTGAGATAGCGAGAGATTGAGATCGAGAAAGTGATTGAGATAGAGATTTAGATAGTGAGAGATAGAAATATAGAGTATAATTAAAATAGAAAGCTTGATTAAAATAGAGAGAGATTGAGAGACATATAGTGTAATGGAAATAGAGAAAGATAAATTAAGATAGATTGAGATAGAACTTGAGATAATGAGCGATTGAGATAAAAAGACTGGCATTAAGAAAGACAGAGAAAGACAGATAAATAGAGTAATTAAAAGAGAAAGATATAACAGTCAGACAGACAGAAATTAAGATAGAGAGATAAAGAAAGAGATAAAGTTAAAGAGAGATTGAGATAGAGAGAAAGAGGTATAGCTTGATTAAAATAGAGTGAGATTGAGATAGTGAGTGAATTACAGATAAAGAAAGAGATAAAGTAAAATTGAGAAAGAGTTTGAGATAGAGAGATATAGCGTGATTGAAATAGAGAAAGAGAGAGAGAGAAGGCCTGTCCAATAGGAAAAGAGCTGAGCAATGCTCCTATTGGACGATCTAAACTTTCTCTAAACTTTCTCTAAAGTTTCAAGGTTCAAACTATCTGGCTAACTGAGAACTTCAAGCACATAGCACACAAGTAAGGAGCATTAGCATTAACAGCTAACCGCTTAGCATTATTCGCTAACCACCATATTTCGCCGTTCAAAGGTGAGTAATATGGGCCTGTAAACTGCTGCTAACCCCGGCTAGCACTGCTGGAGCAGCATTAGTATTATTAGTATTCAGCTAGCGGTTAGCTGTTGATGCTAATGCTCCAGCCTTAGTGCTGGAGAAATTTGGGAATCTAAGCTTACTGTGAATAAACGGAAGCGCTTTACTCACCTAAATAAACAGTTTTCAGGAGAGAAATTTGTGTAGATTGACATCCAGCACTCGTTTAACATTCAAAGAAAACCTTTTTTTTAGGAATTAAGTTTTGTTTATTAGCTTTATATAACTTATTGCTGAATTAGAAGAAAAACATGCAGTAGTGTCTGCTGTGAGGCGTTGGCTGGACTGCAGCGAGGTGGACAGTGTTTTCTTGGAAGTTTCCTCCACGCTGATGTTGGGAAAGACTGAAGTGTCTCAGAGGGAAGATGAAAGGATGTTGGAGAAACGAGTGATTCTTCCTCCTCCTTCACTCTTTTATCCTCCGGAGAGACGAGTTTTAAAGAGTTCAGGAAAAACGTCCAGGACTGACGGGACTGAAGGTCACGGCCGGAGATCTGCGCTTCCTCTTCCTGAGAGTTCAGCCGGGAAAACTACACCACTCATACACACAATATATACACAATATACACACAATATACACACAATATACACACACACAATATACACACAATATACACATACACACTATATACACATAATATATACACCATATATACACACACAATATACACACACACACAATATACACACAATATACACACACACAATATACACACAATATACACACAATATACACACAATATACACACCATATACACACACACAATATACACACAATATACACACACATAATATACACACAATATACACACAATATACACACAATATACACACACACAATATACACACAATATACACACACACAATATACACATAATATACACACAATATATACACAATATACACACAATATACACATACACACTATATACACACATAATATACACACACATAATATACACACACATAATATACACACAATATACACATACACACTATATACACATAATATACACACAATATATACACCATATATACACACACAATATACACACACACACAATATACACACAATATACACACACAATATACACACACATAATATACACACAATATACACATACACACTATATACACATAATATACACACAATATACACACACAATATACACACATAATATACACACAATATACACATACACACTATATACACATAATATACACATACACACAATATACAGACACACAATATACACACACACACACACACAATATACACACACAATATACACACACATAATATACACACAATATACACATACACACTATATACACATAATATACACACAATATACACACAAAATATACACACAATATACACACAATATACAATTGAGAATGATGGAGCTCTGCTGATGGAACAACATCCTGTAGGTGGCGTCCTGTAGAAGATGTCAGTGTCCTGTGGGCAGTGTCCTGTTACAGATGTCCTTCTATGGGCAGCATTTAGTGTACAGTATGTACAGTGTTTTGTGTACAGGGTTATGTGGGCAGTGTCCAGTAGGCGGTAAGAGAAACCCTCATGTGGGCAGTGTCCTGTAAAAGGCGTCCTCCTGCGGGCACTGCTCCGGATCCGGCGCTGATCTCAGAACAGCGGGACGGCTGGGATTGGTTGGGATTTAATAAGTAAACTAATTCAGGGTATTAAATATTAGCGCTCTGTTTTCGGTCTGCAGATCCAGCAGTAATACGATTCATCCGTCACGTTGGGACTGAGGGACTAATCACTTTAATACTCTAATTCTAACAGTGAAAGAGTTTCAGTGTTTAATAGACAGCGATCAATAACAGGCCTCTCGCACGCTTTCACCACAAATTCACCACACCGCCTTTTCATTAGCGACCGCGCTAAACCCAGCGCTAATTCACTATAATCACGCTAATAATGAAGCCTAGTGCAAAACGCTGCACTCAAATACACTGAGCAAACTGCATATAGAATAGAATAATTAAATTTACTATTAATATATGATGTGAAGTGTATTAAAGTGTACTATTTTGCAGAAAAGTGTACAAGAGTGCAAAAGTGTACCACAGGGTAATAAATTCAACTAAAGTAATTTTTGTATTCTGTATCTTGTGCACTACAGTGTGCAGAAACTTAAGAAGTTAAATACACTCTACTAGGGTATAACAGTGTATAAAAGTGCACTATTGTTTATAAAAGTGGACAAAAGTTGACAATAGTTCATATACTATGGTGAAAGTGTAGTACAGTGTAACACAGTGAACTAAAGTAGCTTCTGTATTTTAAAGTGTATGGTAGTACACTTCAGTGTACTAGAGTATGCAAAACAGTACTTAAAGTGCATTAAAGCGTAGTACACTATACTAGTGTACAATACAATAGTATTGAAGTGTACTGTTGTGTAGAAAAGTGTACACTAGTGCCAAAGTGCACTACAGTGTAATAAGCTATACTATGGTGACCTAAAGTGTACTACAGTGTACAATAGTGCAAAAGTATACTATAGTGTGATAACGTATACTATTGTGAAATAAAGTGTACTACAGTGTAATAAACTATACTATGATGAAATAAAGTATACTACAGTGTTATAAACTATACTATTGTAAACTAAAGTGTACTACAGTGTAACAAACTATACTATGATGAAATAAAGTATACTACAGTGTAATAAACTATACTATGATGAAATAAAGTGTACTAAAGTGTAGTAAACTATACTATGATGATGATCTGAAGTGTACTATAGTGTAATAAACTATACTATGGTAAACTAAAGTGTACTACAGTGTAATAAACTATACTATGATTAAATAAAGTATACTACAGTGTAATAAACTATACTATTATTAAATAAAGTGTACTAAAGTGTAATAAACTATACTATGATGAACTAAAGTGTACTACAGTGTAATAAACTATACTATGGTAAACTAAAGTGTACTACAGTGTAATAAACTATACTATGAATAAATAAAGTGTACTACAGTGTAATAAACTATACTATGAATAAATAAAGTGTACTACAGTGTAATAAACTATATATGATGAACTAAAGTGTACTACAGTGTAATAAACTATACTATGATGAAATAAAGTGTAATAAAGTGTAATAAACTATACTATGATGAAATAAAGTGTACTACAGTGTAATAAACCATACTGTGATTAAATAAAGTGTACTAAAGTGTAGTAAACTATACTATGGTAAACTAAAGTGTACTACAGTGTAATAAACTATACTATTGTAAACTAAAGTTTACTACAGTGTAATAAACTATACTATGATGAAATAAAGTGTACTACAGTGTAAAAAACTATACTATGATGTAAGTAAGTAAGATGTAATAAGATAAACTAAAGTCCACTGAAGTGTAGTATAATTTACTCCAGTGCAATGCGCTATACTATAGTAAACTAAGATGTAGTACAGTGTAATAAACAATACTATGGTAAACTAAAGTGTACTACAGTGCAATAAAGTGAACTAAAGTGGGTACTGTATTTTAAAGTTTACTTCAGGGTAATAAGGTACATTATGGTGAACTAAAGTGTACTACAGTGAATTGCAGTGTAATACAGTAAACTACAGTGTAAGATAGTGTATTCAACTGTGCAAGAAAGTGAGCAACAGTGCAAGAAAAAAGTGTATACTATGACTACAGTGTACTAAAGTTTACTTAACAGTGTACCCAGGCCTGCTACACATCCCAAACATTGTTTGCATTGTAAAACATTTCTGAGTTATATTTCTGTTATTTTGGGGGCAGGTGGTTTTGTAATAAAGTGTGCAGTGTGTGGTTTAACATTATCTTGTTGAAAAATGAACAGAAATACCTGTAAAAGGTAGATGTGGTCCTGAAGCCTTACCATATTAACTGGTTTGGGATGTGTTCTCTGTAGGCCAGTGAATGTACAGTAATTTCACTAAAGTGAGAAAAGGACTAAACTCTATGAATATTAATATTTATTAATATGATTTTTGTGTATTTTGGAGAAATACTGCAAAATACACAATACTCATAGGTTCAGGTGTGACGGATGAATTTGTCTCGGAGCTCCGGCGGTTTCTGTTGTTTATTGGGTTGATCTCGGGCTCGTACGCTTGTTTGTGAGTAAAGTGGGTGCCTGTGGTTACCGGCTCGTGATTGGCTGCCGCTGTGTAAAGCTCGTTAAAGCTCGGTGAGGACGGCAGTAATTTAAGTGGGGTGGAAATAACGCCCCCGGGCTAAAGCATCGCCGCTTGGTCAGAGCACCCTGGCTCCCGTACACACCATACTAATTAATAACCAAACTCTGTAGCAGCGGATGTGACATGCCCCCGGGGGCGGAGCCTGTGCAGAATGGATAATTGATCAATAATTGAATACAGGGGCATTGAGCAGGTACAGCGCCGTAACAATGTTCCTTTATTCTTCAGACTCATACACGTGATAATAACTCAGCACAAACAGAACCCTGCAGAGTGCGGAAGTAGTTTTAAGGTGTAAAATAGGTGTTGGTTGCTAGGTGTTGCTATGGAAGTGGTTCATAAGGTGGTTCAAAAGGTTGTTAATGTGTTCATATGAGTCAGATGTATAAGGTGTAGGAAGGAGGTTGCTAAGGTGATGAAACTGCTGTGACTTTGGTATTGTTTCTTGTCAGGAGTGCAGGTGTAGCTTTGGTATAGTTGCTGGTTGTTATGGTGTAACTAGGTGGTTCCTAAAGGGTTGCTAGCTTGTATGAGGGCATGGTATAAATGCTAGCTGCTAAGGTGTTGCTATGGTATACTGTAGGTGTTGGTCACCAAGGAGCTGCTTTGATAAAGGGCTTGGGCTTACGTATGTGTTGCTAGATGGTTGCTCAGGTGTTGCACAGGTGCTGAAAGCTAAGGTTGCAATGGTAAAGCTGTTGGTTGTTATGGTGTACATAGCAACCTAAATTGTTGCTAGGTTGTAGCTAATGATCCAAGTTGTTGCTATTTGTTACAAAAGTGTTGCTTGGTGGTTGCTAAGGTGTTTCTAAGGTTTTGCTATTGTGCAGGTGTTGGATACTAAGGTTTTTCTAGATGGTTTTAATGTGATGTTAGGTGGTTGCTAAGGTGTCTCTAAGGCTTTACTATAGTGCAGGTGCTGGATGTTAAGGTTTGGCTAGATGGTTCAAATGTGTTGTTAAGTGGTTGCTAAGGTGTTTCTAAGGCTAAGGTGTTGGTATGGTGTAGGTGTTGGTTGTTATAGTGTTACTGGGTGATTCTTAAATTGTTGCAAGGAGTTTCTAAGTGCTTGTTTAGATGTTGCTAAAGTATAGTTGTTGGTTGCTAGCGTTATGGTTGCTAAGGTGTTGCTAAGTGGTTGCTAGGAGGTTGGTAAAGTTTTGCTAAGTTCATTGCAGTATTTTTGTTACAGATTACTATAGAACAGGTGTTGATTGCTACAATGTTGTTACAGTACAGGTTTTTGCTAAGGTGTTGATACTGTAGGTGGTTACTAAAGTATTGCTATGGTGGTTGCTAAGGTGTTGCTATGTTTTACACCAATTCTTTGTATCTAAAAGCTGAAGTCCAAATATTGAGGCTGGTTGTTAATGTGTTGATATTACTTAGTGTTTAAGGTGTTGGTAGGTGGTTGCTAAGGTGCTGCTATAGGTGTTTGCTGCTAAGGTGTTTCTAAGGTTTTGCTATAGTGCAGGTGCTGTAGACTAATGTTTGGCTAGACGGTTCTAGTGTGTTGTTAAGTGGCTGCTATGGTGTAACTATGGAGTAACTATGTGGTTGTTAAGGTATTGCTATGGTAAAGGAGTTTCTATGTGCTTGCTTAGGTGTTGCTATGGTACAATTGTTGGCTGCTAAAGTGTGGGAAGGTGCATAAGCTAAGTTGCTTCTATGATTTTGCTTTATTATTGTTATGGATGTTAAGGTGTTGCTAAGTGGTTGCTATGAGAGTATTTATGGAACATACTGTAGGTGTTGTATATAATACATTACTATAGAACAGGTTTTAGATGGTTCAAATGTGTTGTTAAGTGGTTGCTAAGGTGTTTCTAAGGTGTTGGTATGGTGTAGGTGTTGGTTGTTATAGTGTTACTGGGTGATTCTTAAATTGTTGCAAGGAGTTTCCAAGTGCTTGTTTAGGTGTTGCTAAAGTATAATTGTTGGTTGCTAGCGTTATGGTTGCTAAGGTGTTGCTAAGTGGTTGCTAGGAGGTTGGTAAAGTGTTGCTAAGTTCATTTTTGTTACAGATTACTATAGAACAGGTGTTGATTGCTACAATGTTGTTACAGTACAGGGTTTTGCTAAGGTGTTGATACTGTAGGTGGTTACTAAAGTATTGCTATGGTGGTTGCTAAGGTGTTACTATGTTTCACATCATCTAAAAACTGAAGTCCAAATATTGAGGCTGGTTGTTAATGTGTTGATATTACTTAGTGCTTAAGGTGTTGTTAGGTGGTTGCTAAGGTGCTGCTATAGGTGTTTGCTGCTAAGGTGTTTCTAAGGTTTTGCTATAGTGCAGGTGCTAGATATTAATGTTTGGCTAGACGGTTCTAGTGTGTTGTTAAGTGGCTGCTATGGTGTAACTATGGAGTAACTATGTGGTTGTTAAGGTATTGCTATGGTAAAGGAGTTTCTATGTGCTTGCTTAGGTGTTGCTATGGTACAATTGTTGGCTGCTAAAGTGTGGGAAGGTGCATAAACTAAGGTGCTTCTAGGACTTTGCTTTAGTATTGTTATGGATGCTAAGGTGTTGCTAAGTGGTTGCTAGGAGAGTATTTTTGGAACATACTGTAGGTGTTGTATATAATAGGTTACTATAGAACAGGTGTTGATTGCTACAGTGTGGTTACAGTACAGGTTTTTGCTAAGATGTTGATACTGTAGGTGGTTACTAAGGTATTGCTATGGTGGTTGATAAGGTGTTGCTATGTTTTACACCGATTCTTTTTGTCTAAATGTTGGAGTCTTAATATTTAGGCTAATATCTCTGAGTACATAAAGGTTTTGGATGCATTTAGATGTAAAATAAGTACTTTAATCACTTTTATAAACTCTACGTACCTGTACTTTATCCTGACACCCATTTATCTCTCTTTAATTCATAATTCATACCGTCTATTAAAACCACTTTCAAATAGATTCATCACAACAACGCAAAACAACATATCTATTATTCATAACTGCAAATATGATCAAAACCATTCAGCTCAAATAATAATAACTCAATATGCATTTAATAAAAAATACATAACGGCAGAGAACAAACAACTGCTCTAAATCACTCACAGCTTTTTGCCATTTGCATTTATGAAGAACGCTGTATAAATTATGGTATGTTTATTATTAATATTATTATAATTATTGCATCAGTCTGTGCACTGGGGCCTCAGTTATAATATACTGTATTTTAATGCATGTAGGAAATGTAAAAACAGGACTGATTATTAACTTGATTTATCTTTTTTTATTTTAATATGATTTATAGAATAGAACTTTCTATATCCAACTTCATACCAGACCTCATCCAGATATTATTAGTATCTTTTTATTTCTAATCTGTTTATATTGGTGCACTACAATTTCTGAACAGGTTTCTCTGATTTTGCTATTTATAGGTTTATGTTTGAGTAAAATGAACATTGTTGTTTTATTCTATAAACTACAGACAACATTTCTCCCAAATTACAAATAAAAATATTCTCATTTAGAGCATTTATTTACAGAAAATGAGAAATGACTGAAATAACAAAAAAGATGCAGAACTTTCAGACCTCAAATAATGCAAAGAAAACAAGTTCATATTCATAAAGTTTTAAGAGTTCAGAAATAATCAATATTTGGTGGAATAACCCTGGTGGTTTTTAATCACAGTTTTTTTTCATGCATCTTGGCATCATGTTCTCCTCCACCAGTCTTACACACTGCTTTTGGATAACTTTATGCTGCTTTACTCCTGGTGTAAAAATTCAAGCAGTTCAGTTTGGTGGTTTGATGGTTTGTGATCATACATCTTCCTCTTGATTATATTCCAGAGGTTTTTAATTTGGTAAAATATAAGAAACTCATCATTTTTAAGTGCTCTCTTATTTTTTCCTGGAGCTGATTTCTGCAGGAGTCTGAATGAGATGTAGATGCGGTTCTTGGAGAAAAGGTTAAATGGGAGGATGGTGGGCTGAGGTAAAGTGGGGTCAGGGGGAAGTGGGCGGAGTGTGTGTTTGTTTATGAAGCTAATTGGCTGAAATGATGACTGACAGCATTAAGGTCTGAGCTGACAGTGAGGGGGCGTGTCTATAGAACTGAACTGTAACAGTGTTACACTGTGTTTAGAATAAAAACAGAGAGAGAGAGTTTTAAATTAAACATGATCTTTATTTAACATTAGATCAAAGAAAGTGAGAGACAGAAAAGTGAGAGAGAGAGAGAGAAGAGAAGAGAAGGAAAGGAGGAGAATAGAAGGAAAGGGTGGGAGAAGAGAGAAGGAAAGAGGGAGAGAAGAGAAAAGAGAGATAGAAGACAAGGAAGAGAGAACGAAGAGAAGAGACATAGAGAGAAAAGACGAGGCAAGAGAGAGAAAGAGCGAAGAGACTAGAAAAAAGAGAAGGAAAGAGAGAGCAAAGAGAAGGAAGGAGAGAGAGAAGAGAAGGTGAGAAAGAAGTGAAGGAAAGAGAGAGATTGATAAATAAGATGTAAAGCGAGAGAGAAAAGAGAAGGAAATAGAGAAAGAAGAATGAAAAAAGAGCGAGAAAAGTGAAGGAGAGAGAAAGAGAGAGAGAGATAAGTCGTTTACGCAAAATATCCACATGGCCTTGCTCCTCAGGACGAGGTACAGTAAGGGTGTGTGTGTAGTGTGTGTGTGTAGTGTGTGTGTATAGTGTGTGTGTGTGTGTGTGTTATCACATCAGGAAGGTTGAGCTTCCTCTGAGTGAATTCCTGGAAGCGAGTGAAGACTCACACAAAGGCAGGAAGAAGGAGAGTGACGGAGGGAGAGAGCGAGGGATCGGCCGGGTCGGCACACAGCGCTGATACACGGGTCACAGTCACGGTCAGTGCAGGCGGTGGTTGCTCTGGTATTGCTTTGCAGTGGTTGCAAATTTCTTTTAAACAGAAGCGTTCAGGTTGAAGAACACTGCTCTCGCTGTGAAGCATGGGGGTGGGAGTTACATGCTTAACCAGTGTCGAATCAGAAAACACCTGCAATCTTTCACGTATCTTACGCATGCTTTTCATGTTTTGCAGCGATCCGGCATGAGTTATTGTTTTGGTGCATGATGTACAGTTCATAGTGGATACAGACAGACACACACACACTTCCTCTCCCCGCTACAGAGCGCTACGATTTGTTCAGAAGAGTTCAGAGCCCGATACACCACAACGCCTGCAGTATCATTTAGTATTGATACCAGCTTTTTACCCAGAAAAGATATAACAGATTAAAAAAATAAATATATTTAATTTCCTGCACTGAATTAAATAAAAAGTGCATCATATGTTTATACAGAAGTGATTGAGTTTTTAACTAAATGAAAACGTAACTAGTAAATATATATAACATTACATATAAATAATAAAACAATAACAATATATAATACATTAAAATAATAATAATAATAATAATAATAATAATAATAATAATAATAATAATAATAATAATAATAATAATAATTAATTATATACGAAAATGAAATCAGATATATTTATCTAGTGAACAATACATACAAATTTTAAAATTTAAAATAAAAGAATACTATTATGACTACTGGCACCAATACTACTACTACTATTACTACTATTACTACTATTACTAATACTACTAAAAATACTCTTAATACTGCTACTACTACTATTATTATTACTACTAAAGCTACCATTGCTACTACTATTACTCTTACTACTACTACCACACTTTTTTTTACTTTTACTACCATCACTACTACTAGTACCAATTCTAGTACTAGTACTATTACTACCACTACCACCACCACTACTGCTAGTACTAACGCTAACACTACTACTACTACTACGACTACTACTATTAATATTACCACTACTTCCACTCTTTTATCACTACTACTACCACCACCCCTACCACTAGTATTAATTCTAATACCAACATCCCCTACTACTACTACTATTACCACTACTACTAGTACTAATTCTAGTACTTCTACTACTACTCTTTTATTATTACCACTACCATCATTACTAATATTATTAAATCTAGTACTACTACTACCACTCTATTACTCTATTACTCCAGTTAATACTACTACTACTGAAAATTCAATTACTCTTGTAATTCTATTATTTTTACTACTACTATAATCATTACTACCACTAATACTGCTACAACTAAAGCTACCACAGCTTCTACTGTTACTATAATACTAATTCTAGTGTTGCTACACTACCACAACTGCTACTACTATTGCTACTCCTACTAATTCTACTACTGTTTCTACTATTACTACTGCTAGTACTACTTTTACTGGTTTATTATTACTACAATTATTACTACTTCTACTAGTACTACTACCACTCTATTATCACAAATACTACTTTTTATACTACTAATACTAATACCACTACTATTACTATTTTAACTACCACCACTACTACTAATACTACTGTTATCACTCTTTTATTACTACTCTCTCTCTCTCTCTCTCTCTCTCTCTCTCTCTGGATGGATAGTCGCTTGTTTCCTGCTCTGTTTTATTTTAACTGAGAGGAAATTAGCCCAGCTGCCCTCTATAACACACACACACACACACACACACAAACACACACACACACACACACACACAAACACACACACACACACTTTACAACTTTATAAATACAGTACACACACTTTTGCACAAACATATAAATACAAACACACACACACACACACACATGTTTACACTAACCCTTTACCCCAAACCCGACAAGGCCTTTCACACACACACACACTACACACACACACACACACACACACTACACACACACACTCACACACACTTGCTCACACGCTCCACTGTGCCAAAACAGACTCCCGCAGTTACCTTTCTGCCCTGTGCACCTACTGTAACAGTCTAACAGTTTAATGAGTCTGTGTCTGAGTGTGTGTGTGTGTGTGTGTGTGTGTGTGTGAGAGGGTGGTTTATACGGTATAAGAGCAGCGCTGAGCCGCCGGAGGGGGTAGAGAGTAACTCCAGCCGGGTCTGTTTTGTTTTCCAATTAATGAAGCAAAAAGATCCAGCAGCTCTTACAGCTCTTACTGACGGGGTTAAATAAGGGGGAGGAGAATAAAGAGAGATAGAATAGAGGGAGAGAGAGAGAGAGAGAGAGAGAGAGATGATTAAAGCAACATTCTGCATTAATTCCACCTTAAAAAAAACTCTGTTTAACCAAATATCCAAATTTACAGTATGAGGATGTGACCAGAGAGAGAGAGAGAGAGAGAGAGAGAGAGAGAGAGAGAGAAGAGATAAGAGAATTGAATAGAGAGAGGACGAGAAGAATTGAGAGAGTGATAAAAGAAGAGAAATGAAATGAGACAGAGAGAAAAAGAGAGAGAGAAATGATTAAAGCAACATTCTGCATTAGAATAGAGAGAAGACGAGAAGAATAGAGAGAGTGATAAAGAAAGATAAATTAAATGAGAGAGAAAAAGAGAGAGATGATTAAAGCAAAATTCTGCATTAATTCCACCTTAAAAAACACTCTGTTTAACAAAATATGCAGATTTACAGTATGAGGATGTGACCAGAGAGCAGAGAAAAGAGATAAGAGCATCAAATTCAAAACTCTTACAATCGCCTACAAGGTGATACAGAACAGCTCCTTCCTACCTGCACTCGCTCCTGAAGGCTTACGCTACCTCCCGGCCGCTGCGCTCCTCCAATGAACGTCGCCTCACTTTACCAAACAAACATTCACACAAAGCAATCCAGACTGTTCTCATACAGAGTTCCCCAATGGTGGAACAAACTACCTTCCACTACCAGATCAGGAGAATCTCTCACTATCTTTAATAAACTCCTGAAGACAGAGCTCTTCAAAGAGCACTTACTCTCCTAACACCTCTAACTAACTACCTTCTACTACCAGATCAGGAGAATCTCTCACTATCTTTAATAAACTCCTGAAGACAGAGCTCTTCAAAGAGCACTTACTCTCTTAACACCTCTAACTAACTACCTTCTACTACCAGATCAGGAGAATCTCTCACTATCTTTAATAAACTCCTGAAGACAGAGCTCTTCAAAGAGCACTTACTCTCCTAACACCTCTAACTAACTACCTTCTACTACCAGATCAGGAGAATCTCTCACTATCTTTAATAAACTCCTGAAGACAGAGCTCTTCAAAGAGCTCTTACTCTCCTAACACCTCTAACTAACTACCTTCTACTACCAGATCAGGAGAATCTCTCACTATCTTTAATAAACTCCTGAAGACAGAGCTCTTCAAAGAGCACCTACTCTCCTAACACCTCTAACTAACTACCTTCTACTACCAGATCAGGAGAATCTCTCACTATCTTTAATAAACTCCTGAAGACAGAGCTCTTCAAAGAGCTCTTACTCTCCTAACACCTCTAACTAACTACCTTCTACTACCAGATCAGGAGAATCTCTCACTATCTTTAATAAACTCCTGAAGACAGAGCTCTTCAAAGAGTACTTACTCTCCTAACACCTCTAACACACTAACTACTTCTAACCCCATTTCCTTCCTCCCCTCCTTCACTTCTCTATCCCTTTATTTCCCTTCGACCTCCTTTAAGCCCTATCTAAAAATGGGTTATCTAAATTCCTATTACTTTTGTACTTCAATATTGTAAGTCGCTTTGGACAAAAGCGTCTGCCAAATGAAATGTAATGTAATGTAATGTAAAGAGAATAGAATAGAGAGAAGACGAGAAGAATAGAGTGATAAAGGAAGAGAAATAACATGAGAGAGAGAAAGAGAGAGAGATGATTAAAGCAACATTCTGAATTAATTCCACCTTAAAAGAAAAAACTCTGTTTAACCAAATATTCAGATTTACAGTACGAGGATGTGACCAGAGAGAGAAAAAAAGAGATAAGAGAATAGAATAGAGAGAGGACGAGAAGAACAGAGTGGTAAAGTAAGAGGAAACGGCAAAAGAGAAAAAGAGAGAGAGACATGATTAAATCAAAAATTTGCATTAATTCCACCTTAAAAAAACTATGTTTATCCAAATATCCAGATTTACAGTATGAGGATGTGACCAGAGAGAGAGAGAGAGAGAGAGAGAGAGAGAGAGAGAGAGAGAGAGAGAGAGAGAGAGAGAGAAAAAAACAGAGATAAGATAATAGAATAGAGAGAGTGATAAAGGAAGAGAAATAAAACGGAAAGAGAGAGAGAGAGAGAGAGAGAGAGAAACAGAGATAAGACAATAGAATAGAGAGAGTTATAAAGGAAGAGAAATAAAATGGAAAGAGAGAGAGAGAGATGATTAAAGCAACATTCTGCATCAATTCCACCTTAAAAAAAAACTCTGTTTAACCAAATATCTAGATTTACAGTATGAGGATGTGACCAGAGAGAGAAAGAGAGAAAAGAATCGAATAGAGAGAGGATGAAAAGAGAAATAAAATGGAAAGAGAGAGAGATGATTAAAGCAACATTCTGCATTAATTCCACCTTAAAAAAACTCCAGATTTACAGTACGAGGATGTGACCAGAGAGAGAAAAAATAAGAGAATAGAATAGAGAGGAACAAGAAGAATAGAGAGAGAGTGATAAAGGAAGAGAAATAAAATGGAAAGAGAGAGAGAGAGTTTGCGATAAGAGAAGTGAATAAAGGGAAGGAGGGATTAAGCGAGGCTGAGAGGAAGAGTGTAATCTCATCATTAAAACCTGCACTCTGAGACACATCCCAAGAATTAACCACACAAAAGAACGAGTGCAGCTTTGCCACGGCCCTGAGAGCCAATCACAGATCAGACAGAGAGAGAGAGAGAGAGAGAGAGAGAGAGAGGTGTGAAAAAGGACAGATTAATTTAAAGGTCTCTTTCCGCTAAAATCCTCTTTTTCTTGTTCTTTTGTATTCTGAAATACAGCAGGTTTCTCTGAGTTGTTTATGATGCTGCAAATGATGAAACTCTTCCTCTTCCTCATTGTCTGCAGCAGAAAGTAAAAGAAAAAGAAAAGCACTGTGTCTACATCAACTTATTAATTAATATTCATGGCCCCGCCCACCTCTGCTCGGGACCGCCCAAAGGCGGAGTTAAAGCTGGGATGCAAAAGAGCTGACACTGTCTCTTGTCAGCTAAAGAGCTTACAGCTCTGTTTACACCAGCTTGTTAGCATTAGCGTTAGCTATCTTGTGTAAGTAACTGTAGGTTTAAATGGGATCTCCGGTGGATTCCACATTTTACAGAGACCTTAAATAAACACTAGGGAAGCACGGTTTGACAAGGCAGCATAACTTGACAGAACACAGGTCAAAGTGGCGCCGTTCATGTCGAATTTTATGATATAGAGCGTATATATATATATAGACTATATATGTTTATTAAAATAAACAATGGTACAGGGGTGGTCAAAATCGGAAACAGTGTAATAACAGCAAACAATAACCACGTAGACAGAAGCATACCATAAACAGGGGCAGTCCAGAGAATCAAACACAGGGAATCCAGCAGCAGAGATAATCCAATAGGCAGAAATGTTAAACAGTCCAGGTCAAACACAGTAAATCCAATAATAGCAGAAATCGGCGTAGAGAAAACAAAAAGCAAGGTGATACACGAAATAACAGAGACTAGAGATAGAACGCTTTGTAATGAGGATAAACCAACAATACTCAGCACAGGTGTGTGCGTGAGGTGCTCTTTTATACTGCAGGTCATCAGTACTCGGCACTTCCTGGAGGAAGCAGATGATGTGTCACGTGATCGGTGTGTGCGTGATGTCAGCGGGTGGTGCGTTCTGGGTAGTGTAGTTGTTAAGCTGATAACCTCCGTTAAAGCTGAGTGTGGGAGGAACAGGAATGCTTTCAGCACCAAACGTGACAGAGCTAAGAGTTTAGTAGCGTTAGTTTATATGAAAGAAATGTTATCAATTTTATTTCTGATTTTCCCCATTTTCTCCCAATTTGGTTATCCAATTGTCCCACCCCTTTGTGCATCCCCATCACCGGTGGTGGTACCTGCGACTCTGGGAGGATGTGGAAGTCAGTCGCCCCTTTTTTCAAGCTGATGCTGATGAATCATTGCCTGAGCTGCATCACAGCGCTAACGCTCGGAGGAAAGCACAGCGGCTAGGTTCTGATACATCAGCTCACAGATGCCTTGTGCCGCCCGGCGCCACCTTTAAGCTTGATGGGGAGAGAGCGCCATCTACTGTACCCACCCGGAGGGAGCAGGGTCAATTGTGCTCCCTCTGAGCGCCAGCAGCTTGATGGTAAAGCATGTGTGTGTGTGTGCATGAGTGGGATTCGAACCTGCGACATCCAACTCATAGTGGCAGCGCTTTAGACCACTGGACCACTCGGCGCCCCAAGCTTAAGACGTTTAAGAGTAAATATACGATTTTTTATTAATTTTACATAACATTTTTTATTTCACAAATCCTCCTTAAGCAGTAAATATAGCTGAACAACTGTACAAAACTAACCAAACCAGACTACTGTACATAACGCACTTAGACAGTTGCGCCACCCGGGAAGCCCCTGATTGTGTTAGTGTTGACGTGGCGAGGACGTCCCTCAGTGTTTTTTACGTCTTTATTTACCGAAGCCTGACCCACATTCCAGTCAATGAATAACAGCGTGCGATTAAACACGGCGCTCTTCAGCTGGTGTAGCAGCGGCGGCGGCGGCGGGAGCGCGGTGCGGAGGAACGCCGAGCCGAGATTAGCCCTCTTCAACTCGTCGAGTTCAACAGCTGAGTGTTTGTATATTTTCAGCGGTGCTTCACTTACGCTGTTTGATGTCGCAATTATGTCAATGAGACGGCCGAGCCAGGCACCCGAGTGCTTTAATAGACTCTCTCTCTCTCTCTCTTTCTCTCCATCCCTCTCTCACTTTCTCTCTCTCTCTCTATCCCCCTCTCTCTCGCTCGTCCGCTCCTGTAAGAGCCTGTAATAACTGCATGTGCACATCCATATGCATGCAAGCAAATGCAATCAAACGCCACTTTTTTCATGCCTTTTCTGCTCGACCTTCCCTCTTCCCCTCCCTCTCTCTCCCTCCCTCTCTCTCTCTCTTTCTTGTTCACCCTGTCCATCCCTCTCTTCTTCCTTGTCAACGCTTCCTCTCTCTTTCACTCTCTCTCTCACGTTATCTGACAGGTCGAGACTGCAGGGCATTGCTGAGTGCTTTCTCTCTCAATTTCTCTCTCTCTCTCTTTTTTCACGATCTCTCTCTCTCTCTCTCTCTCTCTCTCTCTCTCTTTCGCTCTTTCTGAGCAATTTACTGCGTATCACTCTTTTATTGATGAGTGGAGTAGAGAGGTTTCTACAATCCGTCCAGTATGAATTTGGTGAGTTCTGCTCGAGTCAGTAAGAAAAGTTTGTAACTAAAAATGAAATGATCTGAAATTGACTCTAACTTTGGGAAGAGTCCTGTGGGTGGCATCCTGTGGATATGGTCCTGCAGGCGGTGGCCATTGTGCAGAGTCCTGTGGGCAGTGTCCCGTAGGTGGCATTCTGTGGGTGGGTTCGGTGTGCAACATCCTGTGTGTGGTTTCCAGTGGGTTGAATCCTGATGCAGTGTCCTGTGTGTGCCGTCCTGTGGTCAGCGTCCTGTGGGTAGTGCCTTGTGGTCAGCATCCTGTGGGTAGTGCCCTGTGGTCAGCATCCTGTGGGTAGTGCCCTGTGGTCAGCGTCCTCTGGGTAGTGTCCTGTGGTCAACGTCCTGTGCGTAGTGCCCTGTGGTCAGCATTCTGTTGTTAGTGTCCTGTGGTCAGCGTCCTGTGGGTAGTGCCCTGTGGTCAGCGTCCTGTTCGTAGTGCCCTGTGGTCAGCATTCTGTTGTTAGTGTCCTGTGGTCAGCGTCCTGTGGGTAGTGCCCTGTGGTCAGCGTCCTGTGCGTAGTGCCCTGTGGTCAGCATTCTGTTGTTAGTGTCCTGTGGTCAGCGTCCTGTGGGTAGTGCCCTGTGGTCAGCATCCTGTGGGTAGTGCTCTGTGGTCAGCGTCCTGTGGGTAGTGTCCTGTGGGTAGTGTCCTGTGTGTGGCGTCCTGTGGTCAGCGTCCTGTGGGTAGTGCCTTGTGGTCAGCATCCTGTGGGTAGTGCCCTGTGGTCAGCGTCCTCTGGGTAGTGTCCTGTGGTCAACGTCCTGTGCGTAGTGCCCTGTGGTCAGCATTCTGTTGTTAGTGTCCTGTGGTCAGCGTCCTGTGGGTAGTGCCCTGTGGTCAGCGTCCTGTGCGTAGTGCCCTGTGGTCAGCATTCTGTTGTTAGTGTCCTGTGGTCAGCGTCCTGTGGGTAGTGTCCTGTGGGTGGTGTCCTGTGGGTAGTGCTCTGTGGTCAGCGTCCTGTGGGTAGTGCCCTGTGGTCAGCGTCCTATGGGTAGTGCCCTGTGGTCAGCATCATGTGGTTAGTGCCCTGTGGTCAGCATCCTGTGGGTAGTGCTCTGTGGTCAGCGTCCTGTGGGTAGTGTCCTGTGGGTGGTGTCCTGTGGGTAGTGCTCTGTGGTCAGCGTCCTGTGGGTAGTGTCCTGTGGGTGGTTTCCTGTGGGTAGTGCTCTGTGGTCAGCGTCCTGTGGGTAGTGTCCTGTGGGTGGTGTCCTGTGGGTAGTGTCCTGTGGGTGGTGTCCTGTGGGTAGTGCCCTGTGGGTGGTGTCCTGTGGGTAGTGCCCTGTGGGTGGTGTCCTGTGGGTAGTGCCCTGTGGTCAGCGTCCTGTGGGTAGTGCCCTGTGGTCAGCATCCTCTGGGCAGTCTCCTGTGGGTGGTGTCCTGTAGGCAGTGGCCATTGTGCTGTTGAGAACAACCACCCAAATACAGAAAGTCTGTAATTATTATTTTATATTTCAGAACTACAGAGTGTCCTGTAAGATCAGTGGAGCTTAAAGAAATGATTATTGTTTTAATGTTACGCTTGATTGGTGTAAAATAACAAAGCCTAATTAATAACAATGTTCTCAAAGTCGCACAATCCTCGTACGTGCAGTTCTTGTTATTTTCACACTTGCTCTTGTGGTTTGGACATAGCGAGGTTGGAAGTTTTAATGTTTCATGATAGTTTTATAATTTTATTTAGTTTTTACTTTTTTCCTCCAATTTAGTTAGTTTTAATTCTTTTTTTTTATTAGTAGTAGCACTCTTATGCTGCTTCTCTAATAGACGTATATCTGTGTGGAGTTTATTCCTCATACTGTATCTCCTGTTTCACTACAGAACACATACTTTTACCTCCCTCCCTTCATGTATGTAACACTATATTTTAAATATGCTTACAGTACATTTATAATACATTTAATAATGAGTATTACAACTGTATCACTATTTAACATACACCAGGTATATTATCATATAATATATGTGCTAAGAATTGATGTGAATATATGTGATATATATTTACATTAGAGTAGAAATATATATGCTTGTTGTTCCTGTCTGTCACAGTTTAGCCAGTGTCTGTCTCGTTGTGTCTCCCTCTCCTGGTCTATTGTGCTCCTGCCCCTCTGTTTTCCTGTCATGTTTCCCAGCCATGTGCTACTGTTGTGTTTTGGTCCTGTCTCCGCCCTAGCCCCACCCTGTCATTAGTGATTTGTAACCCCGCCCCCTCTTGATTGATCCTCAGGTGTTTCCAGTTTCCTGTTCCCTCCATGTGTATATAAGCCCCTTTGTTTCAAGCCTTCTTTGTCTAGTCTTTTGTTGGTTTGTTTGCTGTCTGTGGTCAGGTTTGTTTCATGTCATGCTGTTTGTTAGATTCCTGTTTTGTAGTTTACGAATTCTAGTAGTTTTGTATTCATTGTAACTTTGGTTTATTTTGTTTGTTTGTTTGGTTTATTAGTTTGTTAGTTTGTTTATTTAATAAATATAATATATATTTCTGCACTTACGTCCATCCTTCTCATCTGTAACATAAGACTAGACCTAAATATGGACATAGCAGAATATATACGCAGAGGTAGGGAGGATTTGGGAGAGGATTGCTGGACTTTTGTGGCACTCAAAGTACTTGAAGAGTACCTGCACAGTACCTCCCTTGTAGGTGATCCATCCTCCCCTGATCCAGCACTACCCGCGGCTTCCACCGCCTCTGATTCTGCACTGACCACTGCCACCCCAGTTCGTGTGCCTGGGCTACCCGCCTCTGCTCCTGTGCCTGCTCCCAGATCACAAGCTCCTAGGATCGCCGCGCCTGCTCAAGCTGCACCCGCCGCGCCTGCTCAAGCTGCACCCGCCGCGCCTGCTCAAGCTGCACCCGCCGCGCCTGCTCAAGCTGCACCCGCCGCGCCTGCTCAAGCTGCACCCGCCGCGCCTGCTCAAGCTGCACCCGCCGCGCCTGCTCAAGCTGCACCCGCCGCGCCTGCTCAAGCTGCACCCGCCGCGCCTGCTCAAGCTGCACCCGCCGCGCCTGCTCAAGCTGCACCCGCCGCGCCTGCTCAAGCACCAGCAGCACCCGCTGCTCCAGCCTCAGCTCCAGCTCAAGCACCAGCAGCACCCGCTGCTCCAGCCTCAGCTCCAGCTCAAGCACCAGCAGCACCCGCTGCTCCAGCCTCAGCTCCAGCTCAAGCACCAGCAGCACCCGCTGCTCCAGCCTCAGCTCCAGCTCAAGCACCAGCAGCACCCGCTGCTCCAGCCTCAGCTCCAGCTCAAGCACCAGCAGCACCCGCTGCTCCAGCCTCAGCTCCAGCTCAAGCACCAGCAGCACCCGCTGCTCCAGCCTCAGCTCCAGCTCAAGCACCAGCAGCACCCGCTGCTCCAGCCTCAGCTCCAGCTCAAGCACCAGCAGCACCCGCTGCTCCAGCCTCAGCTCCAGCTCAAGCACCAGCAGCACCCGCTGCTCCAGCCTCAGCTCCAGCTCCAGCACCAGCAGCACCCGCTGCTCCAGCCTCAGCTCCAGCTCCAGCACCAGCAGCACCCGCTGCTCCAGCCTCAGCTCCAGCTCCAGCACCAGCAGCACCCGCTGTTCCAGCCTCAGCTCCAGCTCAAGCTCCAGCAGCTTCCGCTGCTCCAGCCTCAGCCTCAGCTCCAGCACCTGCTGCCTCAGCCTCAGCTCCAGCACCTGCTGCCTCAGCCTCAGCTCCAGCACCTGCTGCCTCAGCCTCAGCTCCAGCACCTGCTGCCTCAGCCTCAGCTCCAGCACCTGCTGCCTCAGCCTCAGCTCCAGCACCTGCTGCCTCAGCCTCAGCTCCAGCACCTGCTGCCTCAGCCTCAGCTCCAGCACCTGCTGCCTCAGCCTCAGCTCCAGCACCTGCTGCCTCAGCCCCAGCTCCAGCACCTGCTGCCTCAGCCCCAGCTCCAGCACCTGCTGCCTCAGCCCCAGCTCCAGCACCTGCTGCCTCAGCCCCAGCTCCAGCACCTGCTGCCTCAGCTCCAGCTCCAGCACCTGCTGCCTCAGCTCCAGCTCCAGCACCTGCTGCCTCAGCTCCAGCTCCAGCACCTGCTGCCTCAGCTCCAGCTCCAGCACCTGCTGCCTCAGCTCCAGCTCCAGCACCTGCTGCCTCTGCTACAGAACTTGCTCCAGTGCAAGCAGTGCCTGCCACTGTTGTGGTACCCACTGACCCTGTGCCCGCGGCTCCGGCCGCCTCTGACCCTGTGCCCGCGGCTCCGGCCGCCTCTGACCCTGTGCCCGCGGCTCCGGCCGCCTCTGACCCTGTGCCCGCGGCTCCGGCCGCCTCTGACCCTGTGCCCGCGGCTCCGGCCGCCTCTGACCCTGTGCCCGCGGCTCCGGCCGCCTCTGACCCTGTGCCCGCGGCTCCGGCCGCCTCTGACCCTGTGCCCGCGGCTCCGGCCGCCTCTGACCCTGTGCCCGCGGCTCCGGCCGCCTCTGACCCTGTGCCCACTCCCAGAACTTTATATGCCCCCCGGCCTATCCCCAGGCCTGCTCCCAGGTCACGGCCTCCTAGGCCCGCCCCAAGGCCCCCGGACCTCTGCCCAAGAACTGTGCCCAGGCTGGCCCCTCTAACTACCCCACAGACTTTAGCCAGTCCTGGGCATCCCCATGTTTTGTTTGTTCCCATGTCTCTCCCTGTCCTGGTCCCCGTGTCTGTGTTTGTTCCCATTCCTGTCCCCAGTGGTTTTTCTATTCCTGTCCCTATCACCATATTCGTGTCAGTCCCAGTAAGTGTGTTTGTCCCAGTTCCCCTGCCCAGTCTTGTCCAGTCCCAGTTCCCGGCCACTGTCCAGTCTGTGTTTCAACCCACAGTCCAGTCTCTGTCCCAGTCTAACGTCCAGCCCCCTGTCAAGTCTCGGTCCCCTGTCCAGTCTTTCGTCCAGTCTCGGTCCCCTGTCCAGTCTTTCGTCCAGTCTCGGTCCCCTGTCCAGTCTTTCGTCCAGTCTCCGTCCCCTGTCCAGTCTTTCGTCCAGTCTCCGTCCCCTGTCCAGTCTTTCGTCCAGTCTCCGTCCCCTGTCCAGTCTTTCGTCCAGTCTCCGTCCCCTGTCCAGTCTTTGTTCATGTCCCCTGCCCTTTCTGCATCCCTGCCCAATGTACAGCCCTCTGTCCAGTCTCAGTTCTCGTCCCCTGTCCAGTCTCTGTTTTTTCCGCCTCCCCAGTCTCCATTCCAGTCCCAGTATGTTTCTCCTGTCTAGTCTCCTGTCTCAGTTCCTGCCCCTGTGTTCTTTCTCTGGTCTTGTCTAGCCTTGTCTTGTTTTTCTGTTCCCTCTCTCTCGGCGCCTCTGGTAGTGGCGCCGTTGAGGGGGGGTAATGTCACAGTTTAGCCAGTGTCTGTCTCGTTGTGTCTCCCTCTCCTGGTCTATTGTGCTCCTGCCCCTCTGTTTTCCTGTCATGTTTCCCAGCCATGTGCTACTG
The DNA here is from genome assembly GCF_023375975.1 of Astyanax mexicanus. Taxonomy (NCBI): domain Eukaryota; kingdom Metazoa; phylum Chordata; class Actinopteri; order Characiformes; family Acestrorhamphidae; genus Astyanax; species Astyanax mexicanus. Next base: position 37,870,799 of record NC_064429.1, read on the forward strand.
TTGTGTTTTGGTCCTGTCTCCGCCCTAGCCCCACCCTGTCATTAGTGATTTGTAACCCCGCCCCCTCTTGATTGATCCTCAGGTGTTTCCAGTTTCCTGTTCCCTCCATGTGTATATAAGCCCCTTTGTTTCAAGCCTTCTTTGTCTAGTCTTTTGTTGGTTTGTTTGCTGTCTGTGGTCAGGTTTGTTTCATGTCATGCTGTTTGTTAGATTCCTGTTTTGTAGTTTACGAATTCTAGTAGTTTTGTATTCATTGTAACTTTGGTTTATTTTGTTTGTTTGTTTGGTTTATTAGTTTGTTAGTTTGTTTATTTAATAAATATAATATATATTTCTGCACTTACGTCCATCCTTCTCATCTGTAACACTGTCTTTTTTAAGTAGTGTATCACACTTCTAGTCTACTTTGTTGGGTATAAAAATATATTTTTAATATACTGTACTACAGTTTTTAGTGTGTTACAAAAATGAACTTGGCATTTTTTTATATTTAAATGTTTTTAACACTGTATCCTGTCATTTACTTTTACTATTTATATTTTCATATTTTATAATAATTACAGAGCATTAAAATACATTTTAACTGTTATATTAATACCTATGTAATATATATATATATATATTAACTTTACCAATGTAGTAGTTAATTTATTTTTTTAGTTGCATGATACATATAAGTACTTTAAGTGAACTACTGTAACAGCTGTTTTTTTAACACACTTTGCTAAAAATGTACAAAAGTATGTTTGTAAATAAGTATTGTAAGTATATTGATGTAATTACATTAAACTAAGTGTTCTTCATAGTAGTCTATTTTTTAAATACACTATATTGTACTTTTTAAAAAGTTATGATCAAAGTTTACTTTCAAACATTTGATGAAAGCATAATAATATTGTATTTTTAATATATTTTAAGTAATAAATCTGTTAGTATATTTAAAGCATACTTAGACATTTCTCAATATGTTTTAAGTATATTTAAGTCTATTGTTTTCACTTTGGTTATAAACACACAGTAAAGTTCCAATTAGTTACCGTTTTTTAAATTTTAATTATTGTTTGTATTAGTTTCAGTTAACGAAAATGTTTTTTTCACTTTTAGTTTTCGTTATTTCGTTTATTTTTGTTAACAAATATACAATACAATAAAATATAATAACCTCTCTAGTGAGGTCGGTGTGAAGCTCTATAAGCATCTGTATAATAAATACAGAACAGCTCCCTCTGAATAATCATCCATATTCATTTATACTCCTACTAACTGCAGACCACCAGCAGCAGCAGCAGCAGCAGCAGCAAGACTCTAAAGCTATAAAGTAGGGGTTTCCAATAAAGTGTCCGGCGAGTGTACAGTGTGTGTATGAGTGTGTATAAGTGTGTGTGAATGTGTGTATAAGTGGAATGTGGGCTGTAGATTGCAGGCAAAGTAATAACAGTGTCAAAAGGCTGGCAAAATACCACTGTGTCTCTACTGGACCCGGGTGAAACCATGCTCTTTCTCTCCATAAATCAGCCCAATAATAACAAACGTCTCCCACACGCTGTCTCCCACACGCTGCAGCTGATCGGCTGTAAATCAGAGCTATTGATTATAACGGCCCCATTGACCCCATTCTGCTGGATGGATGGTCTGTTAGGTGGCGCTTTAGTAAGACCTTTAGAAAGATTACGATCCTATCGCTCCTGCTTTTCTACAGATTCCAATAAACCCCTGCTAAGCGCTAAGTGTTAGCAAGTGAGTGTGTGTGTGTGTGTGTGTGTGTGTGACGGACGGAGAAAAACCCATCAGCGGGTAGAGCTGCTGTATCTGCTGGAGCATCAGGAGCAGAAAGAGCCTCCACCCTCTAAACATCTACACCACAGGAAACAGACATTTACTACAGCAAACTAATCTCACAGAGAGAGAGAGAGAGGATGTGCCCTCACACACACACACACACACACACACACACACTTTTAAATGCTGTTTACACTCCAATCGCACACAATTCTACAAAATAAATATCCACTCACTGGCCACTTTATTAGAAACAATAACAGTAAAGTGGCCAGAGAGGGGAAATACAAATCAGGTGTTCCTAATAAACTGGACAGTTGTACTGTAAGAAGAAGAACACAGTATATTGTGTGTGTTCCTAATAAATTGGCCAGTAGTGAGTAAAAGCACAAGATACATCTGGTGTTTCTAATAAACTGGCAAATGATAAGTAATGATATGTAAGCACAAGACAGGTAGGTGTTTCTAATAATGTGGTCGTGGAAGTAAGTGGAAGCTTACAATTTACAAGAGGTGTTCCTAATAAATGGGCAAAGGAGTAGAAGCACATAGTACAGAAAGTGTTCTTAATTAACCGGTAAATTAGTAAATTAGTACAAGGTACAATGTCAGCGTTCCTAATGAATTGGCCGGTAGTGAGTAGAAGCACAAGATGTGTTTTTTTTTTTTTTTCTAATAAACTGGCCAGTATTGAATAGAAGCACAAGGTACAATGTGTGTGTTCCTAATAAATTGTCAAGTAGTGATTACAAGCAAAAGATAAGTAGGTGTTCCTAATGAAGTGGCCAGAGTAACTGGAGAAACAAGCGACAATGTGGGTGTTCCTAATAATCTGGCAAATGAGTAGAAGCACAATATAGGTAGGTGTTCCTAATAAATTGGCCAGTAGTAAATAGAAGCACAATGTACATAGGGTGTTCCTAATGAAGTGGCAAATGAGTGAAAGCACAAAATACAGTGTGGGTGTTTCTAATAAATTGGCCAGTATTGGATAGAAACACAAGTAGGTGTTCCTAATAATGTGGAGAGAGTAATTGTAGTAACAAGGTACAATGGGGGTGTTTCTAATAAATTGGCCAGTACTGATTAAAAACACAAGGTTAAGCAGGTGTTCCTACAGTAGGTGTTTCTAATAAATTGGCCAGTAGTAAATAGAAGCACAAGGTACATTGTTGCTGTTCCTAATAAAGTGGCAAACAAGTGGAAGCATAAGCTACAATGTAGGTGTTTCTAATAAATTGGCCAGTAGTGAGTAAAAGCAAAAGATATGTGGGTGTTTCTAATAAATTGGCCAGTAGTGAGTAAAAGCAAAAGATAAGTGGGTGTTCCTAATAAATTGGCCAGTAAATGCTTATCTTGTGCTTTCACTCACTGGCCACTTTATTAGAAACACCTTTTTACTTTGTTCTTCCATCCACTGGCTAGTTTATTAGAAACTCCTACAGTATACCTAATGTTTCCACATACTGGTCACTATCGTAACTTTTTCTTATATATCTGTGAAACACGGTGGTGGTAGTATCATGGTTTGGAGCTGTTTTTTTGCATCTGATCCAGGATGGCTTTTCATTATTGATGGAACAATGAATTCTGAATTATTATCCATCCGTCAGCTGAATCTCAAGAGAACCTGGGTCATGCAACAGGACAACGACCCTCAGCACACAAGTGTTATTTTAAGGAGGAATTGAGTTAAATGTTTTGGAATGGGGCTACCTTAAAAATCCTGACCATAATCCAGTAGAAATGTTGTGGGTGGAGCTACTTATCTACTTATCGACTTGTCTAATATATATGATGAAGCTTTAGTTAATTTTATATAGAAATATAGAAAATTCTAAATGGTTTAAAGTTCTATACAAACATAAGTGAGTAGAAGCATAAGCTACAGTGTGGGTGTTTCTAATAAATTGGCATCCGTTAACTGAATCTCAAGAGAAAGTGGGTCATGCAACAAGACAATGACCCTAAGTGTTAATGTTATTTTAAGGAGGAATAGAGTTAATTGTTTTGGAATGAGTAGAAATGGTATGGGAGGAGCTGAAGCAGCAGTTAACATGTAATACTGGATAATTTAACTTTATTATTTATTTCATTTTGATTCTCTTTATCTACTTTTAGGACTTGCCTGAAAATCTGACAATGTTTTAGTTTATTTTGTACAGAAATATATAAAATTGTAAAGGTTTTAAAGCTCTATTCAGTAATAATAGTGCAGAGAAGCGCAGCAGGAAGCTGGATTGGTCTTTATTGTGGTTCCAGTGGGTGAGTCACTATATAAGCTTCTTTTATAAACTGTGGCTCAGACTGCCAGCATGATGGCGCTGATTTTTCTCTATATATCTATCTTTAGAAAGCTTTAAATGTGTTTATGGAGAATATGGCGGGTCTATAAACCAACCAAAACTAAGTTTAGTTGTGCAAATCAAAGCAAAGTTTAAAAAAAAAACAGCCTCAGGATAAATTTATTACGGGGAATTTTTAATCTCGAGTACAAGAAAAACTCATGTTTTACAGATTTAACCACTATAACAGACATGGGTGCTACACTTATTAACCTATCATCAACATATAATATATATATATATATATATATATATATATATATATATATATATATATATATATATATATATATATATATATATATATATATTGTACAGTATGCGGATTAACATGCATGGAATACTGAATGCAATACATCTACTATAATCTAGCAGAAAGTCTTAAGATTAAAGTCAGAAGAGACAGCTACTCCAACAAAAGTATGATATACTGCCTGTTGCTTTTTGCTTGTTACTATTTATATGGACAATTCTAGCCAGAAGCTGCTGGTCACGATCATTAACCCCGACTGCACTGTCCATTGTGAATGGACCAGATAGTGCTTAAATACCCACTATCTGGCCCCGCTCCAAATCTCGTAATTCACCTGGCCTTGCCATGAGCATGTTGGCCAGTGTTCAATCAACCTCACTCACAAGATAACACCTCACAACTTACACAGGTTTGGTCAGGTATTCCCAAAACATCCCCTGAATGATGTAACACTTCATAATCACACATATACAGTAATAATCAGACATATATAGTACCAGTCAAAAGTTTGGACACAACTTAAATTCAGTAGTTCTTCATTATTTTTAAAAATAAATTCTGAATTGTAGATTAAAACTAAACTATGAAGAAAAACATATATAATAAAACAGAATATATTTCATAGTTTACATTCTTTAAATTAGCTCCTCTTAAGGTAGAGTCTCCTGGAATTCAGGCTTTCAGTTAACAGCTGTGCTGAACTCATCAAGAGTTAAATACTTGAATTTCTTGTCTCTTAATGTGTTTGAGAGCATCAGTTAAAGTAATGTTGTGGAGTAATGTTCGAATCCAGATTATGGCAAGTAAAAGCAAACACGACTTTAAGAAAAATGAAGGTCAGTCAATCTGAAAATAAGAATTTCAAGTAAAGTTGAGAAAAATAGCATCAAAAACGGCATGCCGATCAGAGGTGTCGAGTAACGAGTAGAAATGTACTTTAGACGACTTTTTACTTTTACTCTTTACACAGTTATCGGTACTTTCTACTCCTAACATTTTAAAAACAGCCTTGTTACTCTTATTTTATTGTGGGTGGATTTGATTCTGTTTGATTGGGTCACTTTAAAAGAACCAATCTAGGTTCCAAGCTGAGCAAAGAGAGCGTTGAGAGTAGCAACATAGATAGATAGATGGATGGATGGATGGATGGATGGATGGATGGATGGATGGATGGATGGATGGATGGATGGATGGATGGATAGACAGACAGACAGACAGACAGACAGACAGATAGATAGATAGATAGATAGATAGATAGATAGATAGATAGATAGATAGATAGATAGATAGATAGATAGACAGATAGACAGACAGATAGAAAGATAGATAGATAGACAGATAGACAGATAGATAGATGGATGGATGGATGGATGGATGGATGGATGGATGGATGGATGGATGGATGGATGGATAGATAGATAGATAGATAGATAGATAGATAGATAGATAGACAGATAGACAGACAGATAGAAAGATAGATAGATAGACAGATAGATAGATAGATAGATAGATAGATAGATAGATAGATAGATAGATAGATAGATAGAAAGATAGATAGATGGATAGATGGATGGATAGATGGATAGATGGATGGATGGATGGATGGATGGATGGATGGATGGATGGATAGATAGATAGATAGATAGATAGATAGATAGATAGATAGATAGATAGATAGATAGATAGATAGACAGACAGACAGATAGATAGATGAAAAATGATCGTGCAGAGCTATGATTCTGTCTGTAAAATATTTTTATCATCCTTCTGAATCTCTAAAGCCTTTTCTTAGCATTATTTTAGTTCTTATATTCTATTTAAAAAGTCATTTTTACCCTTACATTACTTTTACTTTTATACTTTAAGTAGTTTTAAAAGCAGTACTTTTTTTACTTTTACTTAAGTAAAATGTTTGTTCTATAGAAGTGTTTTAAAGCCCAGTATCTATACTTCTATATGAGTAATGAATGTGAATACTTTTTGTGACCCTTGGTGACGATAAAACTGGCACTCATCAGGACCGCCCCGGAATAGGAAGAGCAAGAGTCCACGTCGTTGACTGTTTTTTACTGAGTAAAACCTCTATCTTTCTGCATTTCTCTGCTGTTTTATCAGAATGTTCTGGAAGCCTGAAAGGCAGGCTGATTGTCAGGGCGCTGAATGATGAGCCTGTATTATGTAAAGTAATGTATTTTATAATTGTGTCACTGCGGTAATGAATTTTAATAATATTTTACTCTCAATTTCCAGACAAGTGTATGGCCTGGAGAAAGGAAGCTATCAGCGAGCTCATTAGAGAGAGGAGCAGAAACGTTTCACACAAATGTTTGATTCCCAGACATGTTTGATTTTCAATTACTTGAGAAAAAGTGCAGAGTTTGGGTTAATAAAGCAGTTCTGAGACGATCCGCCATTTTTTTACTTCTTCGAAAAAAGGGTATTCCTTCTTTTAGCGGACAGATTGTGGCTAAATAATATTTTCAAAGATTTCTATTCAACACTACTGATAAACAAATGTTCGTTTTAAAGATCTTACGGACCAAAACTTGGTTTAACTTTCTGTGGTTGATGAATGAATGTTCCAATGCATTAAATACTTAATAAACGACTTGCATTATTGTAGAACTGTGGAATGACTTAAATAAAATACAGCCAACCAGTTAAACTCAACTTTGCTTTTCTTCTTCTGCATGATTAAGAATCGTAAAGAACATAGATCAGTGATCTGATCTATAGACGAAATGGCAACCGTGGACTGTGCAGCTTGATTTAGTTTAGGGGCATTTCAGCGTGTCTTTGCTATCGTAACATCAAGAAAAGTACACCTTGGGTGCTCAAAATGCAACAAAAAAGTCATGTAATAATTCTCTTAATTATTCATGGGCGTAACGTGAAATAATAAACCAATCAGAGTGTCTCTCAGTCACTCATCATTCTCTTTAAGAGTAGATCAGGTGAGCTCTGTCTTTGGTGGATTGCTATTGTAACGGTGCAGCTACCTGGACGTGTTCAACAAACTCTTCTCAGCAGAGGAAACTGAGCTGCTGGTTGACGCTGTGAAGGAGCTCCAGCAGCTCATTTACGGGAACAGCAATGTTATTTTATTTACTATTCTGTTTATTGTTGATGTAAAAGTTGGGTTTGTGCTGCTGTGTGTTCATGTGTGTGTAATAAGTGGGAGTGTACGCTCGGCTCGGCACGGCGCCTGTGTTACAGAGATAGCGATGAACGTCTGACTGTTGGCGTCTGTCTAGGTTGTATTCAGTCAGTGGAGCTCCTGTGTTTTCTGTTACCAAGATAAACAAGATAAAACTCCAGAAATGTACCTGAACACACCTCATTTCCAGAACACCACGCCCATCAGTGTAGATATATTCAGAAGATCTGCTGCTGTTTAAACCAGACAGGAGGAAGGAGTGGAAATAGGCTGTTGGTGGGGTGTAAGATAGCAATGAGCATCATGACACACTATATAGTTTTTTCTCACGGTTCTAATCATTTCATGTCTTCCATCTCTAATATTTTCCATTACTATATATGTTTGTGTGTGTGTGTGTGTGTGTGTGTTTTGGATGCCTGAGATGATGATGAGTCGTGAGGTCACATACAGGACCAGAAAGCCAAAAACTCTCCATAAACCGTAAACAGACACAAACACACACACACACACACACACACAAAAACACACACACACACACTGTTTGCTGGGTGAATCAGCAGTCGGAGCGGTGGGTCCCGTGGGGGGGGGGGGGTCGGTGTTTGTGGAGGATGGCGTGCTGTGAAAGTGCAATTTGCCTAACCTTACACCCCATAAACACCATTATTAGTCTGAAGAAATCCCAGCAGCCCCGGCGCGCACAATGATGGTGAGACAGAGTGCGCATTCAATATAAACTGAGGAGAGACTAATAGTGATGGTGGAAAGTGTGAATGAAGAGCACAGCTGAAATACTCAGGGTTAAAATTACATTTTATCTGCCTCCCCTCCAAAACAGCCTACAGTCAGGCTAAAAACACTCTGTGCTATTTGTGACGTGATGCTCATCGCTATCTTACACCTACACTGATGGGCGTGGTGTTCTGGAAATGAGGTGTGTTCAGGTACATTTCTGGAGTTTTATCTTGTTTATCTTGGTAACAGAAAACACAGGAGCTCCACTGACTGAATACAACCTAGACAGACGCCAACAGTCAGACGTTCATCGCTATCTCGGTAACACAGGCGCTGTGCCGAGCCGAGCGTACACCCCCACTTATTACACACACATGAACACACAGCAGCACAAACCCAACTTTTACATCAACAATAAACAGAATAGTAAATAAAATAACATTGCTGTTCCCGTAAATGAGCTGCTGGAGCTCCTTCACAGCGTCAACCAGCAGCTCAGTTTCCTCTGCTGAGAAGAGTTTGTTGAACACGTCCAGGTAGCTGCACCGTTACAATAGCAATCCACCAAAGACAGAGCTCACCTGATCTACTCTTAAAGAGAATGATGAGCAAGAGACACTCTGATTGGTTTATTATTTCACGTTACGCCCAAAACATGATTAAACACACCCATCATTAATTAAGATAATTAGTACATGACTTTAGCTTTGCGTTTCGAGTTGAGCATTCTGTACTTTTCCCGTCGTTATGATAGCAAAGACACACTGACTTGTAAGGCTTGTAGTTTTAAAATTGGTTCAGTCTGAACTAAATCATTCTTAGTAAAACCACAAGCAGAAGGACCTGTGCTACAACTGTAAGACCACACACACACTTACACACACACACACACACACACACACACCCCACACACACACACTTATACACACACACTTATACACACACACCCACACCCCCCCCCCCCACACACACACACACACTTATACACACACTTATACACACACACACACACACACACACATTTATACACACACTCCAACAGTCTCTATTCAAAACCACTGACTCAGAGACATTAGTAGACTTCAGGTCCCAGACACACACTGGTGCTATTGTGGCAAGTACACACTGTGCGCACACTTACACACACACACACTCACTCACACACACACACTCACTCACACACACACACACACTCACTCACACACACACACTCACTCACACACACACACTCACAGTCATTTCCTTGTGCTCGTTATTTGCAGCCTTTGCAGTCGGCTCATTTAACACATCTCTTGACCATGAAATCAAGGACCGTAAAGGTACCTGCACACACACTCACACACACACACACACTCACACACACACACACACACTCACACACACACACACACACACACACACACACACACACACACACACACACACACACACTCACTCACACACACACACACACATTTAATAGGAAACTTTAACACACACACTCACTCCTACAGTAAGTAGTGGGGTGGAGTGGGGGTGCGCTGTGGGATCAGGGAGGAAATGAAGTGGAAATTGTAAAATCTGTGGTCTGGATTTTCCAAACCTTCCTGAACTCCATAGATCTTACTGATCAATCCCACTGTTCCACAGAACACTGCCTACAGGACACTGCCTACAGGACACTGCCTATAGGACACTGCCCACAGAACACTGCCTGCAGGACACTGCTGACAGCACACCGCCCACAGTACGACATCCACAGAACAACATCTAGAGAACGCCAACCACAGGATGCTGCCTACAGTACACTGCCTACAGGACACTGCCTACAGGACACTGCCTATAGGACACTGATTACAGGACACTGATTACAGGACACTGCCTACAGGACACTGATTACAGGACAGTGATTACAGGACACTGCCTATAGGACACTGCTGACAGCACACCGCCCACAGTACGACATCCACAGAACAACATCTAGAGAACGCCAACCACAGGATACTGCCTACAGTACACTGCCTACAGGACACTGATTACAGGACACTGATTACAGGACACTGCCTACAGGACTCTGATTACAGGACACTGATTACAGGACACTGCCTACAGGACACTGATTACAGGACAATGATCACAGGACACTGCCTACAGGACACTGATTACAGGATGCCGCCTACAGGACACTGATTACAGGATGCCGCCTACAGGACACTGATTACAGGACATTGCCTACAGGACACTGATTACAGGATGCTGCCTACAGGACATGTCAACAGAATGCCTTCCACAGGACACGTCGTCAAGATGCTGCCTACAGGACACTGCAATGATTACAACTTCTTTATTAATTGTTAACTACTAAGCAGTGTTGGGAAGGTTACTTTTAAAATGTAATCCCTTACAGATTACTGATTACATCACTCAAAATGTAATTTGTAACGTAATCAGTTACATTACTTCAAGTGAGTAACGTAATCTGATTACTTTGGATTACTTACAATATTGTCATTTTTTTAAGCCTGAATGAATGTAACAAATAGATAAACAAATAAAACAGCCTTTTCAATCACTCTATAAAAATACTTATGAAACCATTTCATCAAACAATTTTATGAAACATTTCTATAAATTGATGATAAAACAATTTAAAACCAAACAATGTAACAACAACTGTAAGCTATCTACTTGCAGGTTTGCCTCCAGTGTAATTTTGACAACAAATTGTGATTTAGTCTTAGTCATAGTCTTGTGACGAAAATAGTATTTAGTTTTAGTCACAATTTAGTAATTTAGTCAACTTAGTTTTAGTCGACTTAATGTCATAAGAATATAGTCGACTAAAATTACAGTAAATATAGTCGACTAAAATGTAAAGGGTGTAAATGTAAATGCTTTTTCATCAGTTCCCTTGAATTATTAACTCTACACGTATACGAAATGAAACGTTTAATAACCACTTGAGTAATATTGTTAATGTTTGAAAGTGAAATATACTTATATATGATTTAATGTATATTATTATTATTATTATTATTGTAGGTGTGTGACTATACATATTTTACATTTAAAATTTTGCTCTAGAAATCAGGTCATAAAACATCTGAATAGTTAAATTAAAGTTTAAACAGAGCTGTAGATGCAAAAACAGCTTTTAAATGATCTAGTTTTATCTCCAGCACTAACCCAGCACACCTACTGTAGCTACAGTCTATAAATGAGATCTAGAAACACACCTTCACACACTGTCCTGTAGAGATGCTCTCAGGATGTACTGAGAGACTTCATGAGTTAAAGTGAGAAACTTATGAGAAAGTGCTGTAAGGAACTTTACACAGACTTTTGGGTTCATAGATTCACTTATTTTATTGTTTTATTTTGGATATATTATTGAGTTCCTTTCTGACCTGCTGCTGATTTAACACTAGCTATATCTTTCCCACTGTTAGACTAAGCAGATGATCTGATCTTAATGAGTTAGGGTTCTGTATCAGTTCTGTGTTTTAGTGCACTGCCGAGTTAAACACCCCATCAGCTCATGAAATAACATCAGTATTAAAACGCGGATCTCTGCATGGAGATCTGTGTGACTCTGCTCTGCAGAAGCTGAAAGATTAGTGGTGTTTTTACCGGAGATGGAGTCGCTCCACACGGTTTACACGTTATCTTGTTTTTCGCGACGTCAAAGGAGAAATATATCGCCTCTCCCCTCTCTCTCTCTCTCTCTCTCTCTCTCTCTCTCCCCTCTCTCTATCTCTCTCTCTCTCTCCCCTCTCTCTCTCTCTCTCTCTCTCTCTCTCTCTTCCTGCTGAACACTGTCGAGTTAACTTCCAGTCGAGCTCCGTAACGACAGGTTAATTCCCGGGTTTGTAACTGAGCGCGCGGCGCTACTGCACCTTCGCTAAAGTAGCAGTGATTGGATCTCTTCCTAACTGGTCACTACCTTTCACAGAACTAAATCAGTTCTGATTGGATTTCGTCTCTGCCAAACATTTTCGTCTCGTTTTTATTCGTTGACCAAAATGTCAGTTAATTTCGTCTCGTTGTGTGTGCGGAGCCGCTGTCTGCCCCTCCTTATGGAACGCCCTGTGTGTGTGTGCAGCGAGACGGGAGGAGGGGCAGACAGTTCCTTGTCATATCAGAGCGATTTCACACCAAAATGTTATTTGCGTTTTGTCAGTGTTGGATTGGAAGAGCAAAAATAGGAAAGTACCGCAATGTAATCCTTTTATTTTAGCAGAGTAACTGTAATCTGATTACCACTTACTGAAGCAGTAACTGTAACGGATTACAGTTACTCATAATTTGTAATCTGATTACGTAACGCCGTTACATGTAATCCGTTACTTCCCAACACTGCTACTAAGTAATTAATAATTATCGAATAAAGAGTTGGTACTAAGTAATAGTAGGTACTGCATAATTACTACAGTTGATACTGAGTAATTGTAGGTATTGAACAATTACTATAGTTGGTACTGAGTAATAATAGGTATTGAACAATTACTACATACTGAATAAATAGTTGGTCCCGATAGTATGTACATAATAAATATTTTTTGCATACTGAATAATAAGAATAAGTAGCTACTAAATAATTCATATGTGTGCAATAATTACCACCTATACTGAGACTCCGCCCACGCAGGTGATGATGGTGATGATGATGATGATGTTGGTGATGATGATGATGATGGTGAAGATGATGATGATGATGATGATGATGATGATGATGATGATGATGATGATTATGATGATGATGTTGATGATGATGATGTTGGTGATGATGATGATGTTGGTGATGATGATTATGATGATGGTGTTGATGATGATGATGTTGGTGATGATGATGATGTTGGTGATGATGATTATGATGATGGTGTTGATGATGATGATGATGATGATGATGTTGGTGATGATGATTATGATGATGGTGTTGATGATAATGATGATGATGATGATGATGGTGTTGATGATGATGATGATGATGATGATGATGATGATGGTGTTGATGATGATGATGATGATGATGATGATGATGATGATGATGGTGTTGATGATGATGATGATGATGATGATGATGATGATGATGATGATGGTGTTGATGATGATGATGATGATGATGATGGTGATGTTGGTGATGATGATTATGATGATGATGATGATGATGATGATGATGGTGTTGATGATGATGATGATGATGATGATGATGGTGTTGATGATGATGATGATGATGATGATGATGATGGTGTTGATGATGATGATGATGATGATGATGATGATGATGATGATGATGATGATGATGGTGTTGATGATGATGATGATGATGATGATGATGATGGTGTTGATGATGATGATGATGATGATGATGATGATGGTGTTGATGATGATGATGATGATGATGATGATGATGATGATGATGATGGTGTTGATGATGATGATGATGATGATGATGATGATGATGATGATGATGGTGTTGATGATGATGATGATGATGATGATGGTGATGTTGGTGATGATGATTATGATGATGATGATGATGATGATGATGGTGTTGATGATGATGATGATGATGATGATGATGATGATGATGATGATGATGATGATGAGATGTAGTAAAGTTGTTTAGTTGCTCAGAGTAACTACAGAGTAAAACAGGAATAAATAAAATACAGAATACGATATAATAAAGTTATAGACGAGGTTCAGACTCTACAGGATAGAGAGATGGTTCTGGCAGAGATCCAGGTGAAGAGAGTGAGAGAATCAGGATGGAGTGATGAAGAGAAATACTGTCCATCATGTCCTCACTTCCTGCAGCGATCGATTGGCTGAGCTCAGACAGACCGGCTGATCTGGGGTCAGTCTGCAGGAGGTGATCACAGTAAAGGTGGTGATACCGAGGTTAAATTTGTGTTACACTCCACACAAAACCATTTACCAACATACTGTACATTCAACTACTGTACAATATCACCACAATATATACAGCTCTGTAAAAAAGAAAGAGATCACTTCAGTTTCTGAATCAGATTCTCTGATTTTGCTATTTATAGGTTTATGTTTGAGTAAAATGAACATTGTTGTTTTATTCTATAAACTACAGACAACATTTCTCCCAAATTACAAATAAAAATATTCTCATTTAGAGCATTTATTTACAGAAAATGAGAAATGACTGAAATAACAAAAAAGATGCAGAGCTTTCAGACCTCAAATAATGCAAAGGAAACAAGTTCATATTCATAAAGTTTTAAGAGTTCAGAAATAATCAATATTTGGTGGAATAACCCTGATTTTTAATTACAGTTTTTTTTTCGTGCATCTTGGCATCATGTTCTCCTCCACCAGTCTTACACACTGCTTTTGGATAACTTTATCCAAATAGCAAGCTAGATTCAATACCCGGAAAGGGAGCAATGGAAGCAGGGGGGTATATATATATACAACACAGACCAGATGTGAGCAATCAGAAGCATGGCGAGCGTGAGCGCCTTAGTGTCACATGATTAGGGAAGTCCGGTGTGAGTGCATGGTGGGAAATAAGCCTAAAGGAGTCCTAAGCAGGCAGACTGACAGATACGGTTTATTAAACATATTCAGTATTGTTATTTGTTAAATAAAATATAGTAAAATATAATAATTAGTTACGAAATATAAATTATTTTGTTTTATTTTATGTTAGGCAGGGTAAATAGTTCTTTTTAAGGCACACAATAGAAATAAATCAATTCAATATATAACATTTGTTTTTGAACAGAAGTCAATTTCAGCAGGTCAATGTGAAAATATTAGATTTTTAACTTCTTTCTCTTTTTTTTTTTTTTACTGTATTTCTGATTAGCTGAATCTGTTTTAATGGTAAACCAGCAGAGTTTCTACACTTAAACTCTCTCTCTCTTTCAGAGCTGATAGAAATAATCCTATGTGCCTAAAATGTCTAAAAATATGAAATATAAGAAATATCTTTCCGTATTGTGATAAACATTTTTAAACATTTAAAATTATCGACGAAAAAGTTGTAGAAATTGGACATTGATAGAGTCTTCAGCCGGCGCTGAACGTCTGCAGCGTTAGACGTGTTATTTACAGCAGAACAGCAGAATCTGATAATCTGATAATCTCCCGAGTGCAGAGTTTATATATTTATTTACCGCAGACGTCTGATAAGATTCATTCCGGGTTATTTGGAGAGAAGCTGAAATGTTTTGATGGACTGAACACTGCCCAAGGCTACGCAGCCCAAACATCAGAATATATAGAGCTTTCTGACACACACACACACTATACACACTTCTGCAGATTCGAGTGTTTTTCAAAAACACCTAATTCCACTACTCAGATCATAACTGTGTGTGAGATAGAAAAACACTCATATATGCAGAAAAAAATAAACAAGACCTAGCGATTCATGAGTTATGAATTAAATAATGAGTTAAATAATGAGTTTCTTCGATTTTACCAAAATACCAATTTTAGCATGTTTAAGCTCCAGAAAAAAGTTATTAGTTATATAGTAATTAAAATTGTTTTTGTCACGATATATTTGTTTGTTGACTATTTAAATAGCCTTTTAAAAGAATCCATAAGATCACCACAAAATATCACTGATTTATATCTGGACTACACTGCACAGGATAAACCACACACTGACATCACACCCAATCCTGATCACATGACACAGCACATGACACTTCCAGGAAGCAGATCACCTGAGTATTAGCCACATGGTTTAGTCATATATAGGGGGCTCATTTGCTCTCGGTCATTGCTGAGTTTTTATGATTCTATCCACATACAACGTGTTATTTTTTGTTTCCTGTATTTATCTCCTTGTTCAATAATATCAAGTCTTGCCTCCCATTGTTGATCCTTTTCTGTTTGACCACCCTTTTACCTTATACTTTAGTAAATAAAATATATTTTCATCTGCATCTGCCCAGCCATTACAGATAATTTGGATGATTTAATGATTTAATAAGTACATATTTTTGTAATTCAAAACAGAAGCAACGACAACTTTTAGCAATAAAAGTCTGACTGTTGACAGGGTTTAATTCAGTCAGTGGAGCTCCTGTGTTTTCTGAATACACCTCATTTCCAGAACACCACGCCCATCAGTGTAGATATATTCTGAAGCTCTGCTGCTGTTTAAACCAGACAGGAGGAAAAGAGGAGTGATAATAGGGTGTTGGAGGGGTGTAAGATAGCGATGAGCCCCGCCCCCTCACCTGTCTCTCTCAACACCCCCCACCTTAATTCTCTTTTTCCAGTGTGAAGAGAGAAGAGTGCTGTACTGAGATTGAGCTCATGCTCTTACACTCCTTCACTCTTCACTCCTGTTCTTCACCTCACAGCTATTACTCTCTCTCTATCATTCTCTCTCTCTCATTCTCTCTCTCTCTCTCATTCTCTCTCTCTCTCTCATTCTCTCTCTCTCATTCTCTCTCTCTATCATTCTCTCTCTCTCTCTCTCTCACACTCACACTCTCACACACACACTCAGAAGCGTGAACTCTCATTCTCTTCATTTGCCCCTCTGTCACTTCTTGAAAAACGAGTTTTTTTTTTGGACGCTGTGAAATAAATCCTTCATGACCTCCCTTTCATCCACTTTATCTCTCTCTCTCTCTTTCTCTCGCGCTCTCTGCAGGTGCCACTTCACTTGAAACAGGATATATGTTGGGTGGGGGGGAGGCTTCTTTCTTTCAACTCGTCTGAAAGAGAAAAGAAAATGATCTGTTCTTTCCTTTTTCTTTCCACACTTTCTCATTTTACACTGCTCTCTTTCTCTCTTATTCTCTCTTTCTACAATTTCTGTCATCATACCCAAGTCCCAACCTTCTAATACACTGCTTATATTAATAATAATAATAATATATAATAATATATATACTCAATAATCACTCACTGTTCAACAATCACTACCATACACTGTCTTTTTCCCCAAGGCCCGGAGCAACAGGGCAAGCAAACCAATCAGTTTCCTGTACGACCCTGAGCTGGCTTGTTTCCTCCAGGAAAGCCCAATGACACTGTTATCAGAATCCCAATCAAGACGGTGCTCTCGCTAGTTACTGACAGGACCAAGACAGCTGTAACGAAGAGGAGGAGGCAGGATGCAAATGCAAGTCTTCTTTATTTTCCATATTTAAACTAACAAAGAAAAGAACACTAAGGAGTAATATAACGAAAAGGTAACAAAGACAAAACACTATAAAACAGAGGATAGACTGAAACAAACAAGCAAAAATAACAAACAAGGAAACGAACTACATAAAGCAAACTTGGAACATTAACAACAAAAAACACAGCAAGTCTGAGGCTAAACAAAATGCAGATAAATAGATCCAGACAGAGTAACAAGGCAAGGTCAAACAAAAAGCACAACAGAGAACAAAGGAGCACATGGGGTATTCATACACAGGCACACACAAGGGACACCTGTGGAGGTAATGAGGGGGCGGAGTTACAAATGAGAAGGTGATAACACTAATGACTAGGGCGGGGCTGGGCGGGGCTAGGGTGGAGACTGGACAGTAACAAAACAATGCCATGTGCTCAAAAAAAGACAAGACAGGAAAACAAGGCAGAAGCACAGAAAACCAAAAGAGGGAAAAACACAGACAGACACAGGCTAAGGTGTAACAACAGCCAGGTTCGTCATTACTGCAGTCAGCAAAATATGAACTTTCCGCAAACCATGAAGCCAGAAAAGAAGAGGGAGAAATAAAGAGAAAGGAAATAAATTGATTTTAGTGAATAAATAACTGTATTGTAGAGAAGTTTAGGATGTCATGGACATGGACAGACAAAAGTGACTGTTTGACACGATTACAAAAGTAGTCTGTGTGCAGCTTACTGTATATAACAGTGTAAATATATTATTCTTCCCTCAAAATAATTAAATATACAGCCATTTATGTCTAAAAACCACCCGCAATAAAAGTAAGTACACAGCAGGAGTTCATGTGTCCCTCAAAGAAATGTACAGTAACTCCCCAACACCTGCTGCACTCATGCAGCTCCAGACCACGGCACTCCCACCACCATGCTTCACTGTAGGCATGACACACTTACAGTGTCTTTGTACTCCTCACCTGATAGGATATGTTCCCAGTAATCCATGTCCTTTGTTGGCACATCTTCAGCAAACTGTTTGCGGGCTTTCTTGTGCACAGACTGCAGAAGAGGGTTCCCTTCTGGGGTGATAGCCGTGCAAACCAGTTTGATGTAGTGTGCTGTGTATGGTCTAAGCACTGGTGACAGGCTGACCCCCACCTCTTCAATCTCTGCAGCAATGCTGGCAGCACTCCTGCACCTATCTTTCAAAGACAGCGTTTGCACATGACGCTGAGCTCTGTTCTGATTGGACCCTGCTCTTTTGAAACGCTGGATGCTCTTGGCCAAACTGTGCTGCATTCGTCTTTTAAGATCAAGATTTTAAGAGAGTTCTTTGCCATGAGGTGCCATGTTGGAACTTTCAGTGACTCTCAGTATGAGAGAGTTTTGTGAGGCCTGTAGTACAAAACTGAACACAACTGACCTGCTAACGATGCACACCTACAGTAGTGACACTAACGAGTCACATGACATTTTGGAGGGAAAATGACGAGCAGTGCCCAATTTGTACATTTAGGGGTGTGGTCTCTTAGGGGTGTGGTCACTATGGTTGCTGGTGGATTAGACTGATTAATGGCTGTATATTTTAAGAGTTATTTTGAGGGAAGAATAATATATTTACACTGTTATTTACAGTAAGCTGCACACAGACTACTTGTTTCATTGTGTCAAAGTGGTAAAACACATTTTATCAGTGTTTCACCATGAAAATATTTGCTTAAATATAATTTAAGCAGAAATGTGAGGGGTGTACTCACTTCTGTGATGCACTGTAGACTTATATAGAATTATAAATTTATGATTAAAAAAATATGCATATATATATATATATATATATATATATATATATATATATATATATATATATATATATATATATATATATAAATATAAGCAAAAGGTGGAACTGTATATTAATTAATTATATGAATAAGTTGAGCAGATAAAAAAACAAAAACATGAAATATCTTTTATATATGTTTTCATATTGTCTCCAAATAATCAAATTGCATATTAATGAAGGTCAGCTTTCTATACCTCTGGTTTTGGTCTGGTATTGAATAAACTGCACTGCAGAGCCACAAGCTGAAGGTGAAAAACAGCATCCCTGCTGAGAAACTTTTATAATATTCTCATAATAAAAGGAAAACTTTTATATAATGTCAAATATAAATTGACGTGTCAGCCTGACTGCAGCTCAGCGTGTGATAGGAATTACATTAACGCCCAGGCAATTAACCCAGACGTAAAAAAAACGGAGGGAAACAATAGGAACAGAAACAGAGTGATGCAATAAAAAGTTATTGACGAAATTATTAATCTGTACAATGACAGTAAAGGTTGAACGAGCCGTTTTTCGTCCACAGTAACGTTCCTCGTCTTTCGCCTCTTTCTCTACGGTTTCGCTTTTATTCAAACGATGTTTTAATGCTTTATCAGCCCCAACGCTCCACACTGGGTTACTGCCAAAGCAAATAGCAAAGAGCAAAAATGAAGGAACTGAGTTTCCTACACAGCGATTAATCATAAACAAAGAGCGAAGGAAGAAAAAAGAGTAATTATTGGCAATATTTCTTTGTCTTGCTTCGTTGCTTGTCCCTCAAGCTTTGGCAGGAGGCCACCGCTCTTCCCTTCTGTCTCTCTGTTTCTCTGTGTAAAAGCCGTATGTTTTAATTAGGAGATAATTAGGACCATTTGTGTCTTTCTCTCTTACTCGTGTAGTAACACGGCATTTATATATATATATATATATATATATATATATATATTTTTTTTTTTATATACATATAAAATAAGATACCGCTTAAAAATGCTGAGTTTCTTTGACTTAACCAAATTGAGAACCTCTATAATATAATCAACAGAAAGATAAATGATCACAAGCCATCAAACCACCAAACTGAACTGCTTGTATTATTTTTGCACCAGGAGTAAAGCAGCATAAAGTTATCCAAAAGCAGTGTGTAAGACTGGTGGAGGAAAAGAACATGATGTCAAGATGCATGATGAAAAAAACTGTGATTAAAAACCAACCAGGGTTATTCCACCAAATATTGATTCCTGAACTCACGATCACAAGACACAGCACACGACTCATCCAGGAAGTAGATCACCTGAGTACTAGCCACATAGTTAAGCTCTATATATATACAACTCAACAACTCAACTCAACTCAACAACTCAAATGTCTGAAAGTAAACTTGATCAAACTTCTTAAAAAGTACAATATAAGGTATTTAAAAAGACTAAAATAGACTACTATGAAATACACTTATAGTTTAATGTAATTCAATATACTTTTAATATACTTATTTCCAAATATAGTTTTGTACATTATTAGCAAAGTGTGTAAAAAACAGTTGTTACAGTAGTTCACTTAAAGTATAATGTATCATGTAACTTCTTAGAAAGTAAATTAAATTGCTACATTGGTAAAATGTTAAATATATATTATAGTACATTTAAAATAGTTCAATTTTAGTACAGTTAAGTACACTTTTGTACTATTTTTATACAATTATATAATATGCATAATAAGTACAAAAAAAAGTTGTACCATTTTAGCACTCTTTAAATATACTGATTAATAATAATGTGGCTGCAAGAAAACACGTTTGTGCACTACAGCATAATAATGCTTAATATACTTTAATACACTGTTTTTATTAGGCTGTGCGTATAAAAATCAAAATCAGAGAAACTGATTCAGAAACTGAAGTGCTCTCTTCATTCTTTCAGAGCTGTATATATTTATATACGATCTCTATCTTTCTTCCTTTAAGTTTCTCTGTATAAAAGCAGCATCTCTTAATTAGGAGTTAATAAGGCCAGATTTTTTTATAACCCACAATGGCAGTATAAATTAATGATTAAGATTAAATCTTTCTCTCTCTCTCTCTCTCTCTCTCTCTCTCTCTCTCTCTCTCTCTCTCTCTCTTTCTCTTTCTCTCGTTCCCTCGCTCGCTCTCTGTACCTCGGTGTGTATTTCTCGGTGTAAGCTCCATGTCGTTAAGTTAATTAGGAGTGATTTTTAGCCTGTTTAGTGACGGGGTTATTCATTTCTTTCTGTAACAATAATTGATAAATGATGACAGGTGTTTCAGTTTCATTCTCCAACCCATGTATATATAAATACAATTATATAAATATGTTCTGTACATTATTGATTACAAATATTATATTGACTATGCTCTGTGAATTTTATCTTGTTGCAAAAATACATAAAATATTAAAATCAGCATCTCTCCCTCTCTCTCTCTGTTTCTCTCTCTCTCTGCAGATGGTGCAGATTATTTAGCCTGTAGACATTAAGAAGACCATGAGAGCCCAAGTGAGAGACGCTCCTTCTGCAGCTCACACACACACACACACACACACACACTACACACACTACACACACACACACACTACACACACACTCTTTCACACATTTACACGCTCATAAAGACGCCCACTCTCACATTTAAACACACTTACACACATGTAGTCCCATTTACACACTCATTAAAACCCATACACACCCACACATTTACACACAATTACACAGCCTGTCTGTCTCTTTCTCTATCTATGTTTCTGTCTGTCTGTCTGTCTGTCTGTCTGTCTGTCTGTCTATCTATCTATCTATCTATCTGTCTCACTTTCTCTATCTTTGTCGGTTTATTTATCTGTCTGTCTGTCTGTCTGTCTGTCTGTGCGTCCGTCCGACTGTCTCACTTTCTCTCTCTACCTTTCTGTTTGTCTCTATCTTTGTCTGTCTGATTATTTATCAATATATTCATCTGTCTGCCTCTTTCTTTTCCCATCTATCTGTCTGTCTGTATGTATATCTATCTATTTATCTGTCTGTCTGTCTGTCTGTCTCTCTGTGTATCTATCTATCTATATATCTATCTAACTGTCTGTCTGTCTTTCTGTCTGTCTTACTTTCTCTTTCTATCTTTGTCTGTCTATTTATCAATCTATTTATCTGTGTCTGTCTCTCTGTTTCTCCCTTTTCTTATCTATCTGTCTATCCATCTGTCTGTTCGTCTATCGTCCATCCATCCATCTATTCAAAGATGCCCACTCTTTCATTTACACAGCCTCTCGTAGTCTCTCTCTCTCTCTCTCTCTCTCTCTCTATCTATCTGTCACATAGACATATACAGTAATACTGTATGTGTTCTTTCAGCACTGAGTTTTAAAGCAGTGATATGTAATATAGAATATATACACTTTGCTCTTCAGCTCCCCCTACTGGTGTGGGGGGGGGGGGGGTTAATTCACTTCAATTCAATTCAATTTATTGTCATTATACTGATACAGGGTTGTACAGTAAAACGAAACACTATTAGGCTAGATCTCCAGTGCAGACAAGAAAAGTGTAGGACAGAGTAAATAGTGCTCAGACGATAGATACAGAGAAGTGCAAAACAAAACACACAGTGTAGGGGCAGAAGGTACAGGGGACATCAAACACACTTATAGGGCAAAAGTACAGGGGACACAAACAATAGTTACAATAAGATTATTGGTATGTTTATGTTTGTGTGATGAGGTACTGTTTAAAGTTAAAGTGTTTAAAGTGCAGTAGTGACAGCGGTACATTGTATATAGTCCATATGTGTATAATAGTAGAGGTAGGCCAGGTTGATTAAAGTGCAGAGTGCATATAAGTGAAATGATTAAAGTGCAAAGTGCATACAGTCTCTGTGCTGAAGCAATCAGTGGCCATGTAGGAAACTGGGAGTGGTCAGTGGTCAGTCTGTGTACTGTTCAGGTTGAAGTTAGTGTTGCTGGATTCAGCAGTTTCACAGCACGTGGGAAAAAGCTGTTCTTCAGTCTGGTGGTTCTGGTTCTAAATGTTCCTGTACCTTTTCCTGGAAGGCAGGGGTTGGAACAGGAAGTGGCTGGGGTGGGTAGGATCGTAGGAGATGCTGATAGCCTTCCTCAGGCATCTCTTGTTGTAGAGGTGATGTATGGATGGAAGGGTAGTTGCGGTGATGTGTTGGGCAGACTTCACCACTCTCTGCAGGGCCTTGTGTTCAGCAGCAGTGGCACTGCCGTACCATACTGTGATGCAGCTTGTGAGGATGCTCTCTACAGTGGCTCTGTAGAAGTTGCAGAGGAGCTGTTGCGGTAGATCGACACTCCTCAGCCGCCGGAGAAAGTGGAGGCGTTGCTGGGCTTTTCTGATGATGTGAGATGTGTTCAGTGACCAGGTGAGGTCCTCGGAGATGTGGACACCAAGGAACCTGAAGCTGCTGACTTTCTCCACTGTTGCTCCCCCGATGCTCATGGGTGGGTGCACTCCGCCTGAAATCAACAATCAGCTCCTTGGTTTTGTTGACGTTGAGGGAGAGATTGTTGACGGTGCACCACTTTGCCAGGAGCTCCACTTCCTCCCTATATGCTCCTTCATCATTGTTGGTAATTTTGCCAATGACTGTAGTGTCGTCAGCAAACTTGATGATGGTGTTGGAGCTGTGCTTAGCAGAGCAGTCGTGGGTGTAGAGAGTGAAGTTAATACAAATCAGGTATTTAGCTCCTTCTTTTGGAAGGGATGAATTCATGTGAATTTGTTGTCGAGCTGAGAGATACAGAATCATTATTCCAGGTAGTTAATAGAGTGTTGGGAAGCTGGTATAGGTGGTTGCCAGGGTATCACAGGTGGATGCTACGGTTAGGTAAATGGCAATTAGCTTGTTACAGCAGTATCCTGAGTATTACTATGGTATTATTACTAAGTGGTTGTTTGGTGGGTGCTATGGCGTTTGTGGGTGTTTGCTATAATCCTACTGTTATGGTAAGTAGCTGTTAAGGTATGATGGGTGGATGCTGTGGTGTTGCTAATTAAATGCTAATGTTTTGTAAAGTTTTTTTTCAGTCATAGTTGCTAAGATATTGATACAGTTTTATAGGTGTTTGCTATGCAACTCCTAAGCGGTTACTAGCAGGTTGGTATGGTATCCCGGGTGGTTGCTATGGGGTTGTTAGGTGGATGCTACAGTTTCTGCCAAGCTTGGGAATGAGAGAGAGAGGGAATAAAGAGAGAGAGAGAGAGAGAGTACAGTGATGTACAGTGCAGACGAGTGCCAATCCTCTTAGAAGCTCTAAAGCTACAAACTGTCAGTCTGATCAAAGCTGCACCACACACACTCGCGCGCACACACACTCGTGCACACACTCGCGCACACACACACTCACACACACACACACACACTCACACACACACACACACACACACTATCACACACACACACACTGCACTAATCCAATCTACTGTAATTAAAGCAGAATAGCAGGATTACTCAGCATCACTGTGCATGTCACAACCTACAGGACCTGAGAGAGAGCACCTTACATTCTCACACTCACTCCTGTGTACTGAGAGCACTTTCTCACTCTCTCACTCTCTATCTTTAACAACCTCCCTCTCTCACACCCTCAATATCTCTCACTCCCACACTTTCTCTCTCATTCACTCTTTTTCACTCTCTCACTCTCTCACCCCTCATTCTCTCCCCCTCACTCACTCACTCACTCACTCGTTCTTTCACTCTCACTTGCTCACTGATTTTATCTCCCTCTTTTCCTCTCTCACTCTTTCATTTAATCTATCACTGCCTCAATTCTTTAACCACCTCACTCATTCTCTCTCTCTTACTCACTCTTTCTTACTATCCCTTTCACTCTGTCACTCTCTCTCCCTCTCTCTTGCTATCTCTCTCTCAATCTTTTATTCAACCTCTCACTCTATTCTTAACTCTCACTCTTTTCTCACTCTCTTTTTTCCCCTCCTATTTACTAATTCTCTCATTCTACCTCTCTCTCGCTATCTCTCTCACTCTTGCTCTCACTCTCTTATTTTTACTCTCCTATTCACTCATTCTCTCACTCTCTCTCATCCCCTTATTCTCTCACTACCTCACTCTCTCTCTTACCCAGTCACTCCCTTTTCACTTACTCTGACTCTTTCATTAACTCTCTCATTCTTTCTTTCACTCGCTTGCACTCACTCTCATTTTTTCTCTCCTATTCACTCCTTCTCTCCCTCTCCCTCTCTCTAACCCTGTCACTCCATCTCCCTCTCTCTCGCTATCTCTCTCACTCTTATTCAAGCTCTCATTCACTCAATTTTTTACTCCCTCACTCTCACTGTTTCATCCCCTCAATTTCTCACTCTTTCTCTCACTTGGTTGCTATAATTCTCTCATTTTCACTCTACTATTTACTCTTTCATTTACTCTCTCACTCTTTCTCTCACTCGCTTTCTCTCACTTTCTTATTCTTACTCTCCTATTCACTCATTCTCTCACTCTCCCTCACTCTCTCTCTCATTCTTACTCTTCTATTCACTTATTATCTCACGCTCTTTCACTCTCTCTTATCCTCTTATTCTCTTAATCCTTCACTGTCTCTCTTTCTCTCACTCTATTTTTAAATCTCTCTCTCCTCAATTTCTTACTCCCTCACTCTCTCACTGTTTCATCCCCTCACTTTCTCACTCTTTCTTTAATTCGATCACTCTCATTCTCTCATTTTTACTCTCCTGTTTACTCCTAATCTCTCTCTCTCTTCCTCACTCACTCTCTCACTATCTCTTTCACTCTCTCACCCCTTTATTCCCTCACTCCCTCTCTCTAACCCTGTTTCTCCATCTCCCTCTCTCTTCTTTTCTCTCACACTCTCTCTATTTCTTACTCCCTCAATGTCTCACTCGTTTTTTAATTTGCCACTCTCACTTTTTCATTTTTACTCTCCTTTTTACTCATTCTCTCCCTCCTTTACTCTCTCTCTCTCTCTCTCTCTCTCTCTGCAGGAGTAAATCTCAGGCTCTACTGCAGCTTAATTAACTATTAATTAGTAAAGCAGAAAAACTGCATATGAAGCGTTCCTGAACCCGTCCCCCCTACCATAACACACCCGGGGGGAGCCCGCAGTGTGTGTGTGTGTGTGTGTGTGTGTGTGTGTGTGTGTGTGTGTGTGAGAATATATAAGCATATGTGTGTGTGCACACTGTATTTGTGCAGGGTCTAAATGCAGGTAAATGATAAGAAAGAAAAACACTCTTGTGGCTTAAAGCAACCAAATCCTCACAGCAATGTTTAAAAACATTCTAGTAGAAAATCTTCTCTGTCTGGTGGACAGTAGAGATGCAGGTACTCCATCAAAAGCAGCATAAACTCTTTTAATAGCCTTAATTTCTGTGATTTGGAGCAGATGTGTCCTAAAATAGAGCTTCATTTGCTTATAATAAAAAATACAAGCTATTTAATTTTCTCCGTCTCACACACACACACACACACACACCGCACACACACACACACACACACCGCACACACACACACACACACACCGCACACACACACACACACACACACACAAAAACACACACACACACACACACCGCACACACACACACACACACACACACACACACACAAAAACACACACACACACACACACACACACCGCACACACACACACACACACCGCACACACACACACACACACACACACACACACACACACACACACCGCACACACACACACACACACACACCGCACACACACACACACACACACACACAAAAACACACACACACACACACACCGCACACACACACACACACACACACACAAAAACACACACACACACACACACACACACCGCACACACACACACACACACACACACCGCACACACACACACACACACACACACACACACAAAAACACACACACACACACACACACACACCGCACACACACACCGCACACACACACGCACACACACACACACACACACACACACTCACACACACACACACCACACACACACACACACACACCGCACACACACACGCACACACACACACACACACACACACTCACACACACACACACACACACCACACACACACACACACACACCGCACACACACACACACACACACCGCACACACACACACACACACACACACACACACCGCACACACACACACACACACACCGCACACACACACACACACACACACACACACACACACTCACACACACACACACACAGCTAGTCAGGATGCAGTTCACACTTCTTCTCCGTTCTGCTAAAATCTCTCAGCTTCCCAAAATATCACAAATCCACACAATCAGAATGTGGGAAAATTATACACAGAATATTCCATAAATAAGCCTCTCTCCTTCTCTCCATCCTTTCATCTCTTCCATCTCTCCATTATTTCATCTCCTCTATCAGTTTATACCTTCCAAACTTCAATCTTTCTATCCTTTGATCTCTTCCATCTCTCTGTCACTTCCATCCGTCCACCTCTTTCTCTTCCACCATTCCATCTCTCCATCCTTGCATCAATTCCATCCTTTTATCTCTTCCATCTCTTCCCACCTTGCATCTCTCCATTATTTCATCTCCTCTATCTGTTCATCACTTCCAAACTTCAATCTTTCTATCCTTTGATCTCTTCCATCCTTCCATCTCTCATCATTCCATCCTTCCATCTCTTTCTCTTCCACCATTCCATCTTTCCATCCTTTGATCTCTCTGTCTTTCCATCTCTTCTATACCTACATCTCTCCATCCTTCCATCTCTTCACTTCTTCCATCTCTCCACCCTTCCATCAATTCCATCCTTGCATCTCTCCATCCTTCTGCCTCTTCTGTCTCTCCATCTTCCATCTCTTCCAACCTTGCATCTCTCCATTATTTCATCTCCTCTATCAGTTCATACCTTCCAAACTTCAATCTTTCTATCCTTTGATCTCTTCCATCTCTTTCTCTTCCACCATTCCATCTTTTCATCTCTGGCTTTCCATCTCTTCCATACTTTCATCTCTCCACCTTCATCAATTTCATCCTTTCATCTCTCCATCCTTTCATCTCTTTCTCTTCCACCATTTCATCTTTACATCTCTTCCATACTTACTGTACATCTCTCTATCCTTCCATCAATTCCATCCTTCCATCTCTTCCATTCTTCCATCTCTCCACCCTTCCATCAATTTCATCCTTTCATCTCTCCATCCTTCTGCCTCTTCTGTCTCTCCATTATTCCATCTCTTCCATCTTTCCATCTCCTTCATCCTTCCATCTCCTCTATCCATTCATTTCTTACATCCTTCGATCTTTCCATCCTTTCATATCGTTTATCCTTGCATCTCTCCATCCTTGTTTCTCTCCACACCTCCATTCTTCCATCTCTCCATATTCCATCTCTTCCATGCTTGTTTCTCTCCATCCTTACATATCTCCATCTTCCATCTCTTCCATTCTTCTATCTCTTCCATTCTTCCATCTCTTCCATTCTTTCATCTCTCTATCTCTTCCACTATTCCATCTTTCCATCCCTTCATCTCTGTCTTTCCATCTCTTCCATTTCTCTGTCCTTGCATCTCTCCATTCGTGCATCTCTCCATTCTTCCATCTCTCCACCCTTCCAATAATTCTATCCTTTCATCTCTCCATACTTCCATCAATTCCATCCCTTCATCTTCTTTGTCCTTCCATCTCCTCCATCCATCCATCTCTTCCATCCTACGATTTTTCCATCCTTTCATCTATTTTATCCTTGCATCTCACCCTCATCTTTTCCCCCATTTTTTCTCTTTCATCCTTCCATCTCACCTTCATATTTTTCTCCCTTCTGTCTTTCAATCTCTCCATCCTTAATTTGTCCATTCTTCAGTCTTCAATCTTTTCCTACATCATGCCACCCTTCCATCTCTCCATCATTAACCTCTCCACCTTTAACCTGTGTAACCTTTAATCACTCCTTTCTTGAAATTTCCTTCTTTACTCTGTCCATTACTACATCTCTCCTATTCTATTCATCCTTCAATCTTTTAATATCTTTGTGCTTTAATATAGACATTTATAATGCATTCTGCCATCTCTCCATCCATTAACCTCCATCCTTCTCCCATCTCACAAATCCTTCCATCTCTACAGCATTCTATCTCTTTATCCTTTTATTTCTCCATCCTTTAATGCCTCCATTATTGTATCTTTCCATCCATGAATACAGTATATCCATCCTTCAATTCCTCTATTCTTCTATCTTGTCTTTATTTAATCTAGGGGGCGGGGTGTAGTAGGTGTGTGTGTATAGTGATTAGTGTGATTAGTGTTAATAGTGTGATTAGTGTGAGACGTGTTAATGATTGACAGATGTGTTATTATGGTAATTAGATGGATGGGTGGGAGGAGAGAAGGATTTACAGCAAACAGAGAGTCTTAGGTTTCAGTAAACACACACACACACACATTATTACACACAAACGCATTGTAACACACACAAACGCATTATAACACATACATTATTGCATTATTACACTTACACTAACACCAAGTACACTAAATACCATGTATTAAAATCACTATAAACAATAAATCCTGCTCTAGAGTGCTGTACACTTTTGCAATACACTTATAATACCCAACCATCAGCATGGAATACCACGGTGCCTACTTGGCAACACCTTAGCAACCACCCCAGACACCAAAACAACCACCTGGGATACCACAACAACTACCTTGAAACCAAAAGCATGATAACTGCCTGAAATGCCATATTTACCACAAAGCTACACTGTAGCACTCGTTTGGCATCAGTTTCACAAAACAATATCAAACACTAGGGATACCATAGCAACCACTTTGGAACACCACATTAGCAACTCAGCAACCACTGACCAAATTTTTAGAATACTATATCAACCACTTTAGAACACCACATTAACAATTCAGCAACCACTGAACAAACTTTTGGTGTCTAAATTAACCACTTAGGTGCGTCAGATCAACAACACAGCAACCACTGGGCAACCTTTTGGGATACCATAGCGACCACTTCAAAACACCACATCATCAACCTAGCAATCACTGACCAAACTTTGAGAATACCATAGCAACCACTTAGGAACACCACATTAACAATTCAGCAACTTGGTGTCTAAATTAACCACTTATGTGTACCAGATCAACAACACAGCAACCACTGGGCAACATTTTGGGATACCATAGCGACCACTTCAGAACACCACATCATCAACCTAGCAATCACTGACCAAACTTTGAGAATACCATAGCAATCACTTCCGAACAATACATCATCAACCTAGCAACCGCTTAGCAACTTCACAGCAACCATGTGGTATACCACAGCAACCACCAGTTTATCTGTTTGGGGCAACTTCAAACAGTTTGAGTAAATACTGAAACTGTATTGAGTATTTTAGGATTCAGCAGTTCTGTAAAATAAGTATGAGCAAACTTTATGGTCTGCAGCGCCATCAAACAACTTCTCACAGCTATTTCTGGATCCTGCAAGTACAGCAGTACAAACACACACACTCACACTCACACACTCTACACACACACACTCTCTACACACACACACACACACACACACTCTACACACACAAACTCACACTCTACACACACACACACTACACACACTTATCGCTGCGCTGGAAACAGGAAGTGGGACACTTACGCAGGACATTTGTCACCCTAACCGGGGGACGCTCTGTATTTTGTCGCTCGGTCTGAAGCTCTGCTCCAATTAAAGCCCAGCAGGAGAAATAAAACCCAAAACCAGAGAGAGAGAGAGAGAGAGAGGAAGGGAGAGAGAGAGAGAGAGAGAGAGAGAGAGGAAGGGAGAGAGAGAGAGAGAGAGAGAGAGAGAGAGAGAGAGAGAGAGAGAGATCAATTTATTTGTTATTCATCACAAGGGGTATCCACCACACACCAAAGGAAAAATAAAGAACCTAACAAACACTTAGTAATATCATAGCAACAATAACAGATACCACAGCAACCACTAGTCAAAGAGGAGTGATTGTGAGAGAGAGAGAGAGAGAGAGAGAGAGAGAGGTAGATCAACATATTTATCAATCAGTAAAAGGGATATGCACCACAAGCCAAAGGGAAACCGAACTACGTAACAACCACTTAGTAATATCATAGTAACAGTATCAGGTACCACAGCAACCACTAGTCAATGAGGAGTGATTGTGTGTGAAAAAGAGAGAGAAAGATAGATTAACAAATTCATAATTCAGTAAAAGGGGTATGCACCACAAGCTAAAGAAAAAATGAAGAACCTAACAACCACTTAGTAATATCATAGCAACAATAACAGATAACACAGCAACCACTAGTCAAAGCAGAAAAAGTAAATAGAGAGAAGAGTTTTATGTTTTATGCTTTGGCAATAGTGTTTATTGTTACAGTCATGCCAATAAAGCACTGTTGAACTGAACTGAGAGAGTAAAGTATAGAGAGACTGAGGAGAAAGTAAGAGATACAGAGAAGGAAAAAGAGAGAGAAATTGATAGAGAGAGAGAGAGAGAGAGAGAAGGTGGGCGAAAGTGAGAAAGTAAATGGAGACAGAGAGGCACCAAGATCAGAAACACAGAGAGAGAGAGAGAGAGAAAGTAAAAGTATAGAGAGACAGAGAGAGTAAGTGAGAGAGTAAAAGGACAGAAAGAATGAAAGATAAAAGGAGGAGAAAAAGAGAGAGACAGAGAAAGAAAAAGAGAGAAATTGATAGAGAGAGAGAGAAAGTAAAAGGAGAGAGAGAGTGAGAGAGGGAGAGATGGGTGAGCGGGATAGAGATAAAGTGGGGAGAATATATGGATGAGATGAAAGAGAAAGCGTGATGAACGATGGTGAACGATGGTGAGTCGGAGTGTTAATGAAGAGAGCAGCTTTTATTAGACTGAACTGAAATATTTATTACATGAATATTTTACAGGGCCATTCTAACACTGAACCGGGCGACCGAGCTCCAGCCTTTATTCTCCCTCTCTCTCTATCACTCTCTCTTTCTCTCTTTTCATCGCTCTCTCTTTCTATTTCTCTCTCTCTTTTGAACCCACTGCCTTTCTTATTAACAGAATGATTCCCTTGCTCTCTCTCTCCCTCTCTGTTTCTCTCTCTGTTTCCCTCTCTCTTTCTCTCTCTCTCTCTCTCTCTCTCTCTCTCTCTCTCTCTCTCTCTCTCTCTCTTTCTCCCAGTGGGGAGATTGGGGGATGCTGGGAGCTAAATGTACAACAGCTGCATTCAGCATCATTTACACCCACAGCCATATAAACACTGAATCACAATCACTGAATCACAACCGCCTCACTGAATCAGAATCACTTCACTGAATCAGAATCACTTCACTGAATCAGAATCACTTCACTTAATCCAAATTACTTCACTAAATCCGAATCACTTCACTAAGTCAGAATCACCTTACTAAATTAGAATCACTTAACTGAATCTGAATCACTTCACTGAATCAGAATCACCTCACTAAATCAGAATCACTTCACTGATTCAGAAACACTTCACTGAATCAGAATCACTGATTTAGAATCACTTCACTAAATCCAAATCACTTCACTGAATCAGAATCACTTCACTGAATCAGAATCACTTCACTGAATCAGAATCACTGATTTAGAATCACTTCACTAAATCCAAATCACTTCACTGAATCAGAATCACTTCACTGAATCAGTTCAGAAATTATGATTCTGGATAATTAAAAAAAATAATAAAAAAAACACTGATTGTGGTGGGTGATCCAGAAGTTATGATTCTAGATTAGACTGGTGATTAACAGGAACACCTTGGAACAAGAAGATTGATTCAGTTTTTAATAGATAATAATATTTAGTTGAGCAATCAGAAAGACTGACTCTCGATCAGATCAGTCATTAGAAAAACTCTTTCTAGTTCAGTCGGCTGATCCAGTAAGGTTGACTCTGGATCAGTTTGGTGATTTAAGTCTGGTTTGATTGGTGATCTGGTTCAGCTTGTTGGTTTAGGAAGAGTGATTCTAGAGTTTGTACATAGAAGAGTTGACCCTGAAAGGTTTAATGAGTGAAAATTCTGGTTCTGGATCTGTTGTTTGGTTTACAAATTCTGATTCTGGAAACTGAAGTCATCCTTTTTAACTGGTTCAGGATCAGCTAGGAGATTAAAAAATAGTGATTCTGGAATAGGATGGTGATATACAAAGGTTAGATTTTAGTAATTTATTTAAGGCTGGTTCAAAATCAGTCTGGTAATTCAGGAAGACTGATTCTGGATCAGTTTGGTGATTTAGGTCTGGTTTGATTGGTGATCTGGTTAATTTGGTTGGTTTATGAAGAGTGATTCTACAGAAGTCTGTTGATAGAAAAGCTGGCTCTGAATAGTTCAATGAGTGAAAAGTCTGGTTCCGGATCTGTTGGCTGGTTTACAAACTGTGATTCTTGGAGTTAAAGATAATTGAGGTCACTCTGGTGATTTATAACTGGTTCAGGATCAGCTGGGTGATAAAGAAATAGTAATTCTGGAGGTTGACTCTGGAATAGGCTGGTGATATACAAAGGTTAGATTATAGTAATTTATTTAAGCCTGGTCCAAATTCAGTCTAGTAATTTAGAAAGTTTGATTCTGGAAGGGTTTGGTCATTTAAACTTGGTTCCAGACCAGATGAGGATGTACTACGATAGATTTTGGATCAGTTTGGTGATTTAAGTCTGGTTTAATTGGCATTTTGGTTCAGTTTGTTGGTTTATGAAGAATAATTCTAAATAAGTTTGTCGATAGAAAAGCTGACTCTGAATAGTTCAATGAATGAAAAGTCTGGTTCAGGATCTGTTGGGTGGTTTACAAATTTTAATTCTAGAAGTTAAAGATGATTTGAGATCAGTTTAATCATTTATAACTGGTTCAAGATCAGCTGGGTGATAAAGAAATAGTAATTCTGGAGGTTGACTCTGGAATAGGATGGTGATATACAAAGGTTAGATTATAGTAATTTATTTAAGGCTGGTTCAGAATCAGTCTGGTAAATCAGAAAGGCTGATTCTGGAAAGGTTTAGTAATTTAAGCCTGGTTCAGGATCAGTTCAGTGAGCTGGTAAGGTTGACTCTGGATCAGTTTGGTGATTTAGGCCTGGTTTGATTGGTGATTTGGTTCAGTTTGTGGGTTTATGAAGAGTGATTCTAGAGCAGTTTGTTTAAAGAAGAGTTGACTCTGAATAGTTCAATGATTTAAAAGTCTGAATTAATTGAGTGCTTTAAACTGTTTAAGAAGTTTAAGATGGTTTGAGATCAGTCTGGGTGATTTATAACTGGTTCAGGATCAGCTGGGTGATAAAGAAATAGTAATTCTGGAGATTAACTCTAGACTAGTCAAGGAATTAAATCGATGATATAGTAAATCTAGTGAAGCTCATTTTGGAAGAGTTTGGTGATTTAAACCTGAATAAGTTCAATGATTAAAAAGTCTGGTTCTGGATCAGTTGGGTGGTTTAACAATTGTGATTCTGGATTAAATTGTTGATGTTAAAGTTGAATCGGGATTAGTTTGGGAATTTACAATAAGGCTGATTTGGGATCAGTCTAGTGATTTATCCCTGGTTGCAGATCAGTTGGGTGATAAAAAAAAGATTAATCTGGATAATGTCTGTGATCCAATTTGATTGAGTCTGGACTGAGTTGGTGTTGTACAAACGGTGATCCTGGATCAGCCAAATAGTTTAGAAAGTTTGATTCTGGATGTGTTTGTTAATAGAAACCCATCTTATCAAACATTGTCTAGAGCAGGGGAGTCCAAACTGCAGCCCGTTTCCTTTTTTGGAGCGGCCCGCGAGGTATTTTAGAAATAGAGTGAAAGTTGGCCCGCTGTTAAGCAGGTTTTTATAATGTGAGATTCATAGTTTGAACACTAGGTGTCAGAAACGGCCAAAGAGTCTAAAAGCAGAGAGAGTGTTCAGTTTTAGCGCAGAAAAACGGGGCAAAGAGTCTAAAAGCGGAGAGAGTGCGCATTTCTAGCGCAGAAAAACTAGGCAAAGAGTCTAAAAGCGGAGAGAGTGCGCATTTCTAGCGCAGAAAAACTAGGCAAAGAGTCTAAAAGCGGAGAGAGTGTGCATTTCTAGCGCAGAAAAACTAGGCAAAGAGTCTAAAAGCGGAGAGAGTGCGCATTTCTAGTGCAGAAAAACGGGCCAAAGAGTCTAAAAGTTGGCGTAATTAAAGAGTTTAATATTAAGAGACATCATGAAATTAAACATCAATTTGAAAAATCTTAGTTTACACTGTCAAAGATAAAGATAGTTAGTTAAGTAAAATGGTGTGTAAATGAAATAATCAGGAAAATGTATTATTTAAAGTGGTATATTTCATTATGTGTTTTATTATAGAGTCTGTGGTCCGTGACTTCAAATATATTTCTCCTTCTGGCCCCCAACAAAAAAAGTTTGGACACCTCTGATCTAGAGATTTTGGGTCGGTTTGGTGATTTACCAGGATTTGAGATGAGCTGCTGTTTCTGAAAGTTATGGATAAGGTTGGTGATATTTCTGGATAATTTTATTGAAAGGTTTATGAAGGTTTATTCTCTCTCTCTGTCTCTCTCTCTCTCTCTCTCTCTCTCTCTCTCTCTCTCTCTCTCTCTCTCTCTCTCTCTCTCTCTCTCTCTCTCTCTCTCTATCTCTCTCTCTCTCTCTCTCTCTCTCTCTCTCTCTCCATCAGTATTCCTGCTCTGTGTTTGGAGTGTTTCTCAGTCTGACCTCCTCGGCTGAAGCAACTGACCCACTGCCATCTTTAAAACAGAGGCCTAACCCCATGGACCTTACACACACACACACACACCATCTGAAATAAAGCACTAGTCAATAGTTTTAACACCTTAAATACAATGTTTTTTGTTGTAGATTAATACTAAAATTCAGGCTTTCAGTTAACAGCTGTGCTGAACTCATCAAGAGTTAATTACTTGAATTTCTTGTCTCTTAATGTAAAGTTTGAGAGCATCAGTTAAAGTAAGTAGTGTAGAGGTAGAGTTACAGGTATACAGTGAATAGTGAATATTTCAGTAATGTTCGAATCCAGATTATGAGAAGAAACAACTACTCAACTAAATAAAAAAAATTAAAACAATGACTTTAATCCTCCTGTTATGTTCATTTGTCAGGAACAGTAATGGTTCAATTATCCAATTAATACCCAAAATTATAATTATCCATAATAATAATTATAAAAAAAAAATCCAAACAAGCAGTGTGAATATTTTATTAATAAATACATTACTAATTATTCCTTCAATATTTAGTGCAATGCTGCTCCTTACCTCTAACAGGTAATGCTTAAATCAGGATAATTCACTCATTTTTCATAAAAAAATGTTTTTTTTTTATTTTTCAACACTTTACTACTTTTGAAACAAAAACCAAAATATTAGACGTAATAGCTTTTACATAACATTAAAACATAGCATTTACTTCTTTTAGTTTTTGTTTATTGCACTAATTTTATGTTGATTACACTAATCAATAAAGGCAAGCAGAAGAAGGTTCATATTGAAAAAAAATACTTTTAACTATTGTTCCTAGATCTTCAAACTTGTCAAATTAGTCAATTTTGCCAAAACGGCTCAATTTGACCCAGAACAAAACAGGAGAGTTAAGAAGAAATGAGGGTCAGTCAATCTGAAAAGAAGAAGAATTTCAAGAACTTTTAAAGTATCCTCAAGTGCAGACAGCACAAAGAAGACCATCAAAAAGGTTATAATGATGATGGAACTGGTGCTCATCAGGACTCTGCTCCAGGAAAGGATAGAAGAGCAAGAGTTTCCTCTGTTGTACAGGATAATTTCATTATCCTGTTTTTTATAAACAGCTCCCCAGATAAGAGCATCTAAATACTTAATAACACTTATCCATTAGTGCCTAATGTGGTGTATTACAGATCACTTGTATCACTTTGCATCACTTATATCAAGCCCACCTTTTGAAATAAGATATTGTAAATTTGATGAATCAAACCAATGAATGACCATAGACTAATCTAAAACTGGCATAGGCCTCTCTGCTGTAAAATAAGAAAAAGAAAAAAGAAATTCGAGAATCGAATCCAATAGTGACAGCCCTAATACACCCCTATATATATATATATATATATACATATATATTATTGTATTTTAATCTTGACATTACAAACTATACATTTTCTTCCTGCTCCACCCTTTACTGTTTTAAAAGCACAAATCTCATAAATTCTCATCTTCTTTTTTCAAACTCAAAACATTATTATAATGATAATAATTCCCTGGAGTTTTACTCGAATTAAGCTTTTAAAACAGGCACAATTATTATATATTATTTAATATGAAAATTGTACCACAAGTTTAAAAAAATGCAGGATCTCTGTCACATATTAGCCTGTGTCTGTCCTGTGTTTTTCCCTCTTTTGGTTTTCTGTGCTCCTGCCCTGTTTTCCTGTCTTGTGTTTCCAGCCATGTGCTTTTTTGAGCACATGGCATTGTTTTGTTATTGTTCTGTCTCCACCCTAGCCCCGCCCTAGCCCAGCCCTAGCCATTAGTGTTGTCACCTTGTGTCTTGTTTGTAACCCCGCCCCCTCATTACCTGTCTTCACCCTCCTTGTGTATAAATAGCCTCTTGTATGAGTCAAATCAAATCAAATCAAATTTATTTGTATAGCGCTTTTTACAACAGGTGTTGGCACAAAGCAGCTTTACAGAAACATGATTACAGGACAAAGAATCAGGCAAAACATTAAACATAGAATATACATAATACAGAACCCCCAGTGAAAAACTCCCTCAGAGCTGCAGGAGGAGGAAGAAACCTTGGGAGGACCAAGACTCACATTAAAGGGGGGACCATCCTACCACTGGTCAAACGGCTTGTAAATTAAAATTTAAAAAGTCTTTTATACATCTATATAGGTTTTATGTACTCAGGAGTGTAATAGCGCCACTAATGGCTTGGATGTAATCTGTAGTGGAGAGTAAGATGGATGATGAGCAGCTGATCTGTGGTGGTGGTGGAGAAGAGCTGACTTCAGAAACTTCCATCAGTCTGGCCGGACAGGAGACGCGAGAGCCTGAGGGTCCAACATCGGTATCGGGTCAGACAGGTGGGCAGTCAGTAACTCGGAGGAAAGCAGAGAGATGGAATTAGTTTTGACTGGATTTATGTAAAACAGAGAATATAAAACATTATCAGAGTGTGGCAAATGACTCCGGCAGAACTGAATAAAACAGCCTAACTAAAGGCAGAGAGCCAGAAGGTAACATAGACATGGAGGCTCCCTGAAACACCAGCATCCACCCACTCCACCGTCCACAAACCTGAGTGACCGTGTGCAGTGGGAGAACAACAGCACCAGCATCTCAGTTTACCACAATTTCCTCAGTTTAGTTTAGTTGAGTGTTGCCTTGTGGAGTCTTTTCTATCTTTGCTGTCTGTATATCCAAGTTTTGTATTTTGTGAATTTATGTTCCCTGAATCCAGGTCTGTTGTTTTGTTAATTCAGTAAGTGTACCTATTTTATTTAGTGTTTATCTAGTGTTCTAGTTATTCAGTGTTTTGTTTGTTTAGTCATACTTAGTTTTGTTCTATTCAATATTCTACTTCTAAGGGTTTATTTCTTTATTTATGCGATACCCGTGTTTGTTTTCTGTTTGTTTTCATTTATCTTGTTTATTAAAAATACTTGTAATATATCTGCACTTACGTCCACCCTCTCATTCGTAACAATCTCCTTTGCTTTATTTGTACTTACATTTAATTACGAGTAAAACCTCATAAGTATTTTGTATTTACTGATTCATAGAGAACAGTTAGTAGTTAGTAACATAAGTATTGGGAAAGTACAGCACAGGTAAGTTTCAGAAAGTTACCTAGTTTTTACACTCTTGTTCCTGGTTGCTCTTTATTTATAGGTACAGTTAAAGTACCTGTAGGACCCTGTCGGTAAATAAAAATGTTAAATATTCTGCTTCATCCAGAGAAGTTAAACCATAAATACAGGGAACTTACCCTCTAAAATACGGGCTGTATTATACAGTGTTACCACACACACTTACAGTACATACACACCCGGAAGCAAAAAGTTAAATTCTAAAAGTTTTATCAGTAAATAAAATTACTTCTTAGTCGTAACAAAGCCCTGTTTAAATGCCACCGCCGCAAAAATCGCACACTGTTCGCATACGTTCATAAAATAAAGCCCACAATCCAATTAATTAAATTAAATGATGAACAAATGCCGACAGAGCGAATATGCGCCGGATTACAGGGCTGGTTATGTGCCTTGTGTTCGTTTGGACCTAATCAGCTTATTACTGCGGCTCATTAGGGAGGTTTCAGCAATATCTGAACTTCACTCGTCTAATTTGACAGACGGGAGCGTTCTCTTCAGCTCCTTCTGTCTTTCATTTTTTATTTTGCTACAGCAGACAGATTTCTATCTAACCATGCTGACATATTCCTTCAATTAACTTTTTTAAAGGTGCTTTATATATATATATATATATATATATATATATATTTATATATATATATTTATATATATATATATTTATATATACAGCTCTGTAAAAATGAAGAGAGCACTTCACTTTCTGAAATGTTTCAGTAAAACTAACATTGTTGTTTTATTCTATAAACTACAGACAAAATTTCTCCTAAATTCCAAATAAAATATTCTCATTTAGAGCATTTATTTACAGAAAATGTAAAAAAAAATGTTGCAGAGCTTTCAGACCTCAAATAATGCAAAGAAAACTAAAAAACAAGTTCATATTCATAAAAAGTTTAATTTGAGAGTTCAGAAATAATCAATATTTGGTGGAATAACCCTGGTTGGTTTTTAATCACATTTTGTTTCATGCATCTTGGCATCATGTTCTCCTCCACCAGTCTTACACACTGCTTTTGGATAACTTTATGCTGCTTTACTCCTGGTGTAAAAATTCAAGCAGTTCAGTTTGGTGGTTTGATGGTTTGTGATCATCCATCTTCCTCTTGATTATATTCCAGTGCTCTTTAAAGAGGTCTTTAATTTTTTTCCAGATCTGAGCATTTATTAAAACACAATATACATGACTAGTGCTAAGTGGTCGCTATGGTATACTAGGTTGTTACCGTGGTGTTGCTAAGTGGTTGCTAGCTGGTTGCTACAGAGTTGCTTTGTGGTCACTAAGGTGTCCAGGGTGATTGCTATGGTTTTGTTATAGCCGGTACATGTATATAGGTGGTTTCTGATGTGTTATTAAGTGGTTGTTAGATTTTTAGATTGGACTTTACAAGGTTTTAGGTGGTTCCAAAGGTGTTGCTAGGCTGTTGCTAAGATGTTGCTAGGTGTTGTTTGACTTGGCTGTTGGTTGCTAAGGTGGGGTTGGTGTGAAAAGGGTTTAGTTGTAAGGTGTTGCTAGGTTTTGCTGTTTTATGTGTTGGTTGCTGGGGTGTCGCTATGAGGCTGGTGTGCAAAGGGTTTAGCTGTTGATTGCTAAGCTGGGCTTGGATTGGAAAGGGTTTCGTTCATAAGGTGTTGCTAGCCTTGCTGGAATGTTGCTAGGGTGTTGCTATGTTATAGCTGTTGGTTGCTGGGATGTTGCTATTATGTTGCTATGGTTGCTAAGTTGGGGTTGGTGTGGAGGCTGCCATGGAAATGGTCTAAAGGTAAGGATTGCTTGGAAAGGGTTTAGTTGATAAGGTGTTACTCGACCGTTGCTGGGGCGTTGCTATGTTTTGGTGTTGGTTGCTAGGGTGTTGCTATGAGGCAGATGTGGAAGGGGTTTAGCTGTTGGTTGCTGAGGTGGGGTTGGCGTGGAAAGGGTTTAGTTGATATGGTGTTTCCTGAGTGGTTGCCAGGTGTTGTTGAAAAAGAAAAAGAGAAACGAGGGTTTTTTTTTTACATGACTGAAGAATGTGAGCAGAACGGTTCTGGTTTCTCGAGGTTGTATCATAGCATTAGCGCATTAGCATGCTGTGTGTTTGATAGCCAGGAGCTAAAGCGCGAGTGTGTGAAGTGTTTGAAGGTGAGAGTACGCAGGTAAGAGAGTGAGACCAGAAAGCCGTTTTTTTTGATCCAGAAACGCTGTTTCTTCAGTATCTGGACTCTTTGATCATCCTGATGATGTAATGATGATGTTATGATGATGTTATAATCATCTCACAGCAGTGTTACGAGTGATGTTCTTTAAAACCTGATACATCTGTTACCTCACAGATCCAGCAATAAAACCAGAGCTTCATTTAAACTGAGAGTTTCAAACAACTGAGTAAGAGAAACGAGAGAAACGAGAGAAATGAGAGAAATGAGAAATAAACAAATAGAGAAACAAGAGAAATGAGAGAAACAAAAGAAACGAGAGAAATGAAAAAAATGAGAGAAGCAAAAAAAGAAAAACGAAAGAAACAAGAGAAATTAGAAAAACAGGAGGAATATAAAAATGAGAGGAACATGAAATGTGAAAGAAATGAGAGAAACAAGAGAAATGAGAGAAATGAGACATAAAAAATAGATAAACGAGGAAACGAGAGAAACATGAGGAACAAAAGTAATGAGAGAATTAAAGGAAACAAGAGAAATTAAAAAAATGAGAGAAGCAAAAAAAAAGAAACAAAAGAAACAAGAGAAATGAGAGTAACAGGAGAAATAAAAAATGAGAGAAACATGAAAAGCGAAAGAAATGAGAGAAACAAGAGAAATGCGAGAAACGAGAGAAACAAGATAAATTAAAGGAATGAGAGAAATGAAAGAAATGAGACAAATGGAAAAAAATTGAGAAACAAGAGATATGAGAAACAAGACAAAGGAAAGAAACGAGACAACAAGAGAAATGAGAGAAACAAAATAAACGAGAGACATGAGAGAAACGAGATAAACTGGAAAAACGAAAGAAATGAGAGGAACAAGAGAAATCAGAGAAACAAAAGAAACGAGGCAAATGAGAAAAATGAGAAAAAACTAGAGATATGAGATAAACAAGAGAAACAAAATAAACAAGAGATATGAAATAAACTATACTATACTATACTAGAGAAACCAAAAATACAAGAGACATGAGAGAAACGAGAGGAATTAGAGAAATCAGAGAAACGAAAGAAATGAGACAAATGAGAAAAATGAGAGAAACAAGAGAAACAAGAAAAACTAAATAAACTAAAGAGAAATGAAAGAAATGATAGAAACTAGAGAAACCAAAAATACAAGAGAGAAACGAAAGAAATTAGAGAAATGAAAGAAATGAGAGTTAGCATTAGCGCTGTGATGCTACTCTGTAATGCTGCATCAGCAGCAGTTCAAAAAGAGGCGGAGTCTGACTTCACATGTATCGGAGGAGGCGTGTGCTGGTCTTCTTAACCCTGCTGGTGATGGAGCATCACTAGTGATAGGGGGAGTCCTAATGAGTTAAAATTATTGGCCAATTAGAGGCGATATATGTTTGCATGTATGAATATTTACTCATGAGCTGAAATCCAGTATTTCTTCAGAGATCACTAATTCAGTGATCTAAAGCAGGGCTAAATAGAAACACCAGAGCACTTTTTCTTCACAAAAAACGGTTCACGTGGTATTCATTTAAACTAGAGACACAACTGGACTGTTTAAAATGATGAAAAAAAATGATGGGATGAGACTTCCAAACAAAGTAAAATATTTGTATTTATTTATAAGACACTCTCCGGTCATTTGTCAGAATACATCACTTCATTGATGAATGTAAAAAACAGTAATTATCAGACTCGCTCCAGTGATTGGATCAGCTGCCAGGTTCCAAACGTTTTTAGTGAACTGTGAAAATCTGCTTTTAGCTACAGTTTAGCAGCAGTGAGCTGGAATTATTCACTACAGGACACTCTAAAACTCACTAAAGCTCACTGGTGTCACTCAATCATTTTAAACATTTAATATCTAACCACCTTCAGACAGCCTGTTCCTGTTTTACTTAATCTTATTTATTCTTAACTTTTATTTTAGTTCTTATTTTAGTTTTATTTCCTTTTTTTATTTTGTTTCCTTATTTTATTTTCATTGTATTCATTTTTTATTATTATTATTCTTATAGTTATTATATTACTATTTTTATTATTTTAATAGTTTTGTATTTTTGCTTTTTATCTTTTGATTTTCTTTTATTGTTATTACTATTTTTATTATTATTATTGCTTTTATTTTTGTTAGTTCATTTATTTACAAGTTAGTTTTAACTAATTTTAACCCATTTTTGTTGTATTAGTCTTTTTTAACCTATTTTAATATTTTATTTACTGATATTTTAGAATAATTAAATATACCTTTTATATTCTCTGTTATGTCAATCCCTGTTTCTGTAAATGCTCGGCTACATTGAAATTGAGGGCTGCCCTCAATGTACATCCGAGTTAAAATAAAGGTTGATTGATTGATTGATTGATTGATTGATTGATTTACAAGCTACTGTATTTATCTGGTCTCCACCCGCACATGGATTCTCTTTTCCCACGGCGTTACAGTCATTAGCCTCCGCTCCCTCCGCTCGCTAATCCA
Organism: Astyanax mexicanus; assembly: GCF_023375975.1. Taxonomy (NCBI): domain Eukaryota; kingdom Metazoa; phylum Chordata; class Actinopteri; order Characiformes; family Acestrorhamphidae; genus Astyanax; species Astyanax mexicanus. Next base: position 37,914,492 of record NC_064429.1, read on the forward strand.
ATTCCCGTCTCCTGTCTTGTTTTCACGATCGTTATCTGTCCCAGATTTGTGACGAGCAGCTTCTTTCATGGCTAATGTAGGGCGTCACAACACGGCTCTAAAAATACACCCCCAACACCACCGCCAACTCCGCCAACCCCACCGCCAACTCTTCCTGTTCCCGCGTCGTTCCTGCAGATAAAAGATCCTCACATGCTTGGATTGCACTTTTATTCCGGGCTGTTCCGTACCACAGGAGCGAGCGAATAAATAAATAAACAAATAAATAAATAAAAACATGACAGCAGAAAGTAGGCTAGCGCTGCTCTCGCCCGTGTTCCTTCATCTCGGCGCTACATTTGCTAGATTTGACCAGGGATTTGCTGTACGAGGCACAATCAGGATATGTCCCAGAAGAGATGTAGCGCACCGCCGAGCTATTAAAGTGTGCCGGTGGATTCCAGAAAGTCTGGTCCTCGCTACACACACAAACACACACACACACTCGCTAACGCTAACGCTTCACACACTCCTCCTGCGCTCCAGCGCTTAATCAACTACATCTCCCAGCGATCAACCCCATTGATTCCAGCAAACAAACAAAATAAAGCAATTTATCTAAAGCAGGACCGAAAACGGCGACAGAAAACATCTTCATTACGGCCGGAGAAGCCTCCTGCTGCATCTGCGCTAGGCTAACGCTAGTCACTTGTTTGATTGTTGCTGTTTACTGTTGTATCCAGCTCTGGCTAGTTGAGTGTGTTGGCCTGAATTAGCTGGTATACTAGTATGAACAGCTTGACCAACCACTTTCCCCCTTCTATTATGTTTGGGGTCAATTTGACACCAATCCATGTTTAACGGCTTTAAATAAGAAGTAAATAAGAATAATTTTATTTACTTCATATTTGGTGACTTTTCCTAATTTAGTGGGGATAACTGGGTAAACATAAAATTAATGTGATGGTATGTTTTCTGTGTATTATTTTTAAGACAATTTAATTATTATACATTTAATTAAATTATTGTTATTATATTATAAAATAATTTGCTGGGTTAAATTGCCCCAAAACATAATACATGTTTTATTTATAGTTGATAACATATATATATATAAAGGCTTTTTAAATAGTCAACAAACAAATATAGCATATGACACAAACATGGTTAAAAATATAATTATTTTATAATAATTTTCCGTAGGTTAAAACCCAAAACATAAAATAAAGTTAATAAATTTGAAGGTAACAGGAGGGATAAAAACAGTCCATAGAAACCACTCAGGAACACCACAGAAACCATCACCCAACTAATCACACCATATCAGGCCTCTAAAAACTACGTATCATTTCTAAAGCGACCGACTAGAAATTAATCAGAAAAGAAGGATTTCAAGAACTTTAAAACTAATTATCCTCAAGTGCAGTTGCTGCAAAACAGACCATCAAAAATGTTAGAATGATGGAACTGGCACTCATCAGGAATGTTCCAGGAAAGGAAGAGCAAGAGTTCCCGTAGAGTTTAACATCACCACAGATAAGAGAAACCTAAATGCTTCACAGAGTATTTTGGTTTTGTGGTTTGCTGATTTAGTAACAATTCATGATTAAGATTAAAATATTAAAATCTAATATTAAAATTATTTAGTATATTTTACCTCATTTTACCTCTAAACTTCCTCCATCCCAAACTGATGTAGCACAACATAGATTATACACACTCCCACAAAAACAGAAACACCCAGTAAACACAGGAGTGTGTGTGTGTGTGTGTGTGTGTGTGTGTGTGATAAGCAGACTATGTGTCGGAGACTATAAAAAGGAGACAACTCATACAGATCTGTACACAACCCGACAGTGAGAGTGTGTGTGTGTGTGTGTGTGTGTGTGTGTGTGTGTGTTAGCATGAGATAAGGACACACACACACACACACACTTACACACACACACACACACACCTGTGTAGTGTAGACACATTCTTCTACGCCTGTCAGAGTTAATTTCTCCACTCCGCTTTAAGTTGAACATTAAAGAGCAGATTCCTCATTCAAATGCTAAATAGTGCTGTAGCGCTGTGGTACCAGTCTGTGGTATCTGTGGTACCAGTCGCTCTGCTTGAGCTCTGTGATGTCATCACCTCTCCTCCACAGGAGAGAACGACGTCAGGTGAGTTAGAGGTGGGGTTCAGGTAGAAACTGAGAAGATAAAAGTTAAAAACGGGGCAAAAATATCAAGACATTCATCGTTAACATTAATTTATAACAACTTCACCTGGTACACCACAGCAACCACCTATGAACAACTTTCCTAATAAGAACTATGCCTTAGCAACAGCCTAGCATCACCTCAACAACCGACAGCAACAACACAGCAACACGTGAGCAACCAATAACTATACTACAGCAACACCACAGCAACCACCTAGCAACATCTTAGCTAGCAACAACTATACCACATCAACAACCTAGCAGCAACACCTGAGCTATCAATGATTTTACTAGAACACCACAGCTTGCAAAAACTATACCATAGCAACAGCCTAGGAGCAACACCTGAGCCACCAATAACTATACGAGAGCAACACCTAAGCTACCACCTAGCAACAGCATAATTAGCAACAAATTCACCATAGCAACAACCTAGCAGCAACACCTGATCCATCAGTAAGTATACTAGAGCAACACCATCATTAGCAACACATTCACCATAGCAACAGCCCAGAAGCAACACCTGAGCAACCAAACACTACAACAGGACAACCTTCTAAGATACCACCTAGCAACACCACAGTTAGCAACAACTATACCATAGCAACAGCCTAGGAGCAACACCTGAGCAATCAGTAAGCATACCGAAGCAACCACTAAACTACCACATAACAACAAATGTACCATAGCAACAGCCTAGCAACAACACCTGAGCCACCAATAACTATACCAGAGCAAGCCCTAAGCTACCACCTAGCAACAAATGTACCCTAGCAACAGCCTAGCAACAACACCTGAGCCACCAATAACTATACCAGAGCAAGCCCTAAGCTACCACCTAGCAACAAATGTACCCTAGCAACAGCCTAACAGCAATGCCTGAGCAACCAATAACCATACCAGAGCAACCACTTAGTTTCAGGGTGCTCATGTCTATGTTACCTCCTGGCTCTCGGCTTAGTTTTAGCTCGGTTTCTTTTCTACTCCAGCTCTGACTGTGGCTGTTGGCTTTTTATGGTTTGTGTTTTATGTTTTATTGATTTCTCAGCGTCTCATTACTGTAAATCCTGTAGACCTGCTTTGTGCAACACTCGAAAAAAAAATCCACACAATTAAATTTCATTTGATTGATGTTTTCGGTGTAATAGAGCTTAAAAATGCTAGAAGCTAAAAACTCAACCGAACTCGAAAAAACAGAAAAACTCCAATATCCAATAAACACGAGAGCGGAGATACTTCCATCGATTTCCCTTTAGCACTGTAATCGCTTCACTTACACAAAGGGAAGACCCCTGTAAGTGTGCGCGAGAGTGTGTGTGAGTGTGTGAGAGTGTGTGAGTGTGTGTGTGTGTGTGTGTGAGTGTGTGAGAGTGTGTATGAGTGTGTTAGAGTGTGTGTGTTATTGAATGAACCAATTTCAGGAGTGACTGCACTGTGCTTTATTATTGCTCATAAGCTCAAGGTCAGCTGAGGAAGATGAACTGCTCTCGCCCGCGATCCAGAGCCGACCCAATTCATCAGCCCCACACACACACACACACACACACACACACACACACACACACACAGACACACACAAAGCCCTACAGCTACAAGACGAGCAGGACACCAGACCGCTAACCCCGGGCGGTAGAAGTTTGTGAGAGTTCAGGCGACTGAGGGAGGCTGCTGCATAATGTAGAAAAGTGTGTGTGTGTGTGTGTGTGTGTGTGTGTGTGTGTGTGTGGGTGGTGGAGATGACAGTGCGTGCCGTTGCATATAGATAGAAAACGGTATAAAACTGCCTATATATATACATATATATATATTTATAGCTCTGGGAAAAAATAAGAGAACACTTAAAAATTATGAGTTTCTTTGATTTTAGCAAATTAAAAACCTCTGGAATATAATCAAGAGGAAGATGGATGATCACAAGCCATCAAAGCAAGTTATCCAAAAGCAGTGTGTAAGACTGGTGGAGGAGGAGAACATGATGCCAAGATGCATAAAAACTGTGATTAAAAACCAGGATTATTCCACCAAATATTGATTATTTCTGACTCTTAAACCTTTATGAATATGAACTTGTTTTCTTTGCATTATTTGAGGTCTGAAAGCTCTGCATCTTTTTTTGTTATTTCAGTCATTTCTCATTTTCTGTAAATAAATGCTCTAAATGAGAATATTTTTATTTGTAATTTGGGAGAAATGTTGTCTGTAGTTTATAGAATAAAACAACAATGTTCATTTTACTCAAACATAAACCTATAAATAGCAAAATCAGAGAAACTGAAGTGATGGTGTTGCTAATTGGTTGCTGAGGTGTTGTTAAGGTACATTTTCTATAATCAGCAATTATAGATCTGGAGATACAGCAGCTGGACATGGTATAGTATCTGCCGTGTCTTCAAGACTCAAAGCTCTTGAGCTCATCGCTATCTTACACCCCACCAGCAGTCTATGTTTACTCCTTCTTCCTCCTGCCTGGTTTAAACAGCAGCAGAGCTTCTGAATATATCTACACTGATGGGCGTGGTGTTCTGGAAATGAGGTGTGTTCAGGTACATTTCTGGAGTTTTATCTTGTTTATCTTGGTAACAGAAAACACAGGAGCTCCACTGACTGAATACAACCTAGACAGACGCCAACAGTCAGACGTTCATCGCTATCTCGGTAACACAGGCGCTGTGCCGAGCCGAGCGTACACCCCCACTTATTACACACACATGAACACAAAGCAGCACAAACCCAACTTTTACATCAACAATAAACAGAATAGTAAATAAAATAACATTGCTGTTCCCGTAAATGAGCTGCTGGAGCTCCTTCACAGCGTCAACCAGCAGCTCAGTTTCCTCTGCTGAGAAGAGTTTGTTGAACACGTCCAGGTAGCTGCACCGTTGCAATAGCAATCCACCAAAGACAGAGCTCACCTGATCTACTCTTAAAGAGAATGATGAACAAGAGACGCTCTGATTTTTGTTTATTTTAGACATTACACCCAAAATTGTGCATTTCGAGTCGAGCAAGGTGTACTTTTACCGTCGTTACGATAGCAAAGACACGCTGACACGCCCTAAATCAAGCTGCATAGTCGGTAAAATAGGGTCTATTGTATTTCATGGTATTGCATGAGTTTAAGTGTATTATTACATAAATACAATACAATACATAACTCTCTCTCTCTCTCTTCTCTCTCTCTCTCTCTCTCTCTCTCTCTGATAGAGTCTGGTTGGTTCTCTTTGAGCTGAAGCCTCAGAAGATCAGACACTCGTATTTAAATCACCCCAGAGACCCAGGGGGCTTCGCTCACCCCCAGCTTCCCTTTCCTCTCTCGTCCTTCCTCTCGCGCCCCTCTCTACCTTTTACATTCCCTTCCTTTCATCTCTCTCTCTCTCTCTCTCTCTCTCCCCCTCTCTTCCTGTTCCTCTCTTTATTCAAACTCCAGGCAGATTTTGGCCAGTGTGTGTTTTCTGGGCTGCTGAGGGATTTCTTACTTCCTTAAATTCAACTCAATTCAGTTTAATTCAATATAATTATATTATCCTTCTCATTAAATGTTTGAAATGGAATTGCATGGTGGCTCCTGTGGTATGACAGGTGGATTACATGGTGTTTCTAAGTGTCTGGAGTGGTGTTGCTTAGGGACTCATGTGGTATGACAGGTGGATTCTATGGTGTTTCTAAGTGGCTGCATTTGTGTTGCTTGGTGGCTGCTGTGGTATCACAGGTTGATGCCACTGGGTTCCTAAGTGTTTGAGGTGGAGTTGCTTGATGACTGATTTGATGTGAAAGTTGGATGCTCATGTTCTCCTAAGTGGCTGCAATGGTTTTGCTTGGTGGCTCCTGTGGTATCACAGGTGGTTGGAGCCATGTTCTTAAATTGTTCAAGTTGTGTTGCTTAGGGGCTGTTTGGCATTCTATGGTGTTACTAATTTGTTATGAGGTGGTTGCGGCGGTGTAGCGTGGTGGCTTCTGTGGTATTACAGGTTGATGCTATGGGGTTATTAATATGTTATAAGGTGGTTGCAGTGGTGTTGCTTGGTGGCTCCTGTTGTAATACAGGTAGATTTTATGGTGTTACTAATTTCTGGTATTACAAGTAGATGCTACGGTGTTACTAATGTTGTTATGAGGTTCTTCCAGTGGTGCCTGTGGTATTACAGGTTGATGCTATGGAGTTGCAAATTTATTATGAGGTGGTTGCAGTGGTGTTGCTTGATGGCTTCTGTGGTTTTAACAGGTAGATAGTATGGTGTTACTAATCTGTGGTTGGAGCAGTGTTGTTTTGGTGGCTGCTTCAGTATTACAGATGGATGCTATGGTGTTACTAATCTCTTATGGGGTGGTTGCTGTGGTGATCCTCGGTTAAAGGAAACATAAGGAACGCAAGCGTACAGCTGGTATATTGTAGTCTGCGTCAGTCAGAATCCTCGTTAGAAGTTAATTAGAATTCAGTGACGGAAACCAGAACCACTCTAAAAGCAACTCCTATAAATAACTGGACACGAATACCTAATTAATCTCTCATTCACTCAGCCCTGCATTCACTCATTCCGCTAAATTACGATGCACACGTTCTACCTGTGTGTGTGTATAGTGTGTGTGTGTGTGTGTGTGTGTGTGTGTGTGTGTGAGTGTGTGTTTGTGCGAGAGTGTGTGTGTGTGTGTGTGAGTGTGTGTTTGTGCGAGAGTGTGTGTGCCGGGCTCTCACAGTCAGAGCGAGTGAGTGAGTGTGTGAGGAGACTGTCAAGCACACACACATTGTGGCTTAGATGAGCAGGGGGCATGCGTGGGCACAGGCAGCGGCAGCTGTGTGTGTGTGTGTATGTGTGTGTGTGTGTGTGTGTGTGTGTATGGTGTGTGTGTGTATGTGTGTGTGTGTGTGTGTGTGTGTGTATGGTGTGTGATGGAAATGACAAAGAACCAGTTTGTATCTTAACACTCTATTGTCTCCTGTGCCTCTGCTACTGTTTATCTAAGAGAGTGTGTGTGTGTGTGTGTGTGTGTGTTTCTGTCTGTGTGTGTGTGTGTGTGTGTGTGTGTTTCTGTGTGTGTGTGATGCACGAGGGAGGTCCTGTTCTGAAGTGGTTTAATGTGTGTATCTTGTGCTTCAGTGCCTGTGTTGCTGTTTATTTGAATATGTATGTGTATGTGTGTGTATAAATGTGTTTGTGTATGTGTGTGTATAAATGTGTATGTGTGTGTATAAATGTGTGTGTGTGTGTGTGTGTGTGTATAAATGTGTGTGTGTGTATGTGTGTGTATAAATGTGTGTGTGTATGTGTGTGTATGTGTGTGTATAAATGTGTGTGTGTGTGTGTGTGTATAAATGTGTGTGTGTAAATGTGTGTGTGTGTGTGTGTGTGTGTGTGTGTGGATAAGTGTGTGTGTGTGTGTGTGGTTGATAATGAGCATACCAGCTTACATCGATATTCGTACTGACACAGGCTTTAATTACCTGTCCACATTACTGTGAGTTCAAACACACACACACACACACACACACACACACACACACAAACACATTTATACACACACACACACACACACACACGCTAACCTCACACTCAGCCTTACGACTTGAGTGCAATTCCATGCACCAACAGAACTGATGCAAATGATGTTGCTTGGTGGCTCCTGTGGTATTACAGGTAGATGCTACAGTGTTGCAAACTTGTTATCAAGAAGTTCCAATGGAGTTGTTTAGTGGCTCCTGTGGTATTGCAGGTAGATGCTACGGTGTTGCAAACTCATTATTTGGAATTGTTCCATTGGAGTTGCTTGGTGGCTTCTATGGTATTACTCCGGTGAATTAGTTGTTTTACTCTGAGAGACTCTAAGACTAGGTCAGTATAGATATAGGTTCAGCATTATTACACATGTTATAAAGACTGTTATTAGTGTAAAAATGTCTTTATTTCAAAAGATTTTTTTCGAACTGTTGTTTGTCTCGCTGCCTCCTGGTTGTCGCAGTGCTGTTAGCCAATCACATCGGGCGATATGTTTGCAGGTATGAATATTCATGAGCAAGAGCAAGAAATCCTATTGTTCCTCCCCGCCCACTCCTCCACCAGACTAAAGCAGTGTTATACTGGATCACCGAATCAAAAAATCAGCTCACATATCATTCATTCATATTAGAGACACAACTAGACATTTTAAAAATAATTAAAAAATGATGGATGGAGATCTTTAAAATCAGATGTGATGGGAGGTGTGTGAGTGTGAGCTGTAGGTGGCGCTGTGATGATCAGATCTGTGTGTTCCGATCCGGGTGGAGATGGTAGATGTGATGGAGCTGGATGGAGCTCTGGGCCGGCGGCTGATTAAAAAGCTCACCGGGGGATAATGACTTCACACCACCGCTTTAATGTGACAGCCAGCTAAAAGCTCTGCCAGCTTCTTTATTTCACTTTATTTATTTATTATTTCTAGTGCTTTTGTCTGGAAAGTAGACCCAGTGCACCTCCTGATGCCTGATGGGAATTAACCTCATCTGTGTGTGTGTGTGTGTGTGTGGGGGGGGGGTTATAAGAGCAGATTATGTTTTATTTTTTTTATCCAAGAATAAACCAAATAAAAAAAAAAACGTATTAACCAATTTGCTGTCATTTGTAAGAAAACCCACTTTCTTTGTGTTTTTTTACCGTAAAATTGACCATTTTAAAATGACTTACTCTAAAGAAGACAAGTTTATGAATTTCTCAATATAACAAGTTCGTAAAATGTATTATTGAAACACTAAATTACAATCTTTTCTAGTTGCTGATCTCAATCAAATCCCATCAGATCCAAGAAGAACATCTAAAAACATCAGAAAAATTAAATATCATGATTAAAATCATTCTACAGCATCGTACACAACAACTTTACAACTACAACACCACCATGGCAACCACCTAGCAACCCTATAGCATTACCTGCTATTCCACGGCAACCACCTATCCTGGATTCTGCATAAATGAGTAGATACTGAATAATTCATTTATAGTAGATGCTGAATAAATAATTTATAGAAGATACTAAACACCTAAATACCCATAGTGGATTCTCAATACTTCATAGTGGATACTCAGTAATTAATAGTAGATATTTAATAAGTTATAATGGATGCTCAATAATTCATAGTGGATACTCAATAAATCATAGTTGATACTAAAAAGGTAAAGTGCATACTCAATACTTTATAGTGGATACTCAATAATTAGTAGTGGATATTCAATAATTTATAATGGATGTTCAATACTCTACAGTGGACACTCAATAATTCATAGTGGATACTCAATACTGCATAATGGATACTTAATATCTCATAGTGGATACTCAATATTACTACTACTAGTACTACTACTAATAATAATAATGGATACACAATAATTCATACTGGATACTAAAATTACAGTATCTAAGTTCATAATAAATAGTGATTACCCAAAGGCGATTGATCATGTAGCAGTCACACGACCAATCACACGCTTCCACCTGTCTTTAATAGACCCTGTACTTGCACACCTGTCTTTAGGGTCATTTTAATGCATTTAGAGGATTTGTTTGTTTTCTTATCCTCCTTTTCTTTCTTTCTTCTTTCTTTTCTGGCTTCATGATGTCTGATGGTTCTTATTTTGCTGTCTGCTGGAATCACTAACCATCAATTTATAACCAGTTGTCATCGTCTTGGGTTCTCACGCCAGCTTGGGGCCCTATAGTGCAATTGATTGGTTTTGCTTGATTGCCTTGTTGCACATTTGCAACCAGGTTTTAGTCCTATCCGGTTGCATGGGGGGGGGGGGCACCCCTGCCCTCTATGTACTGCAGAATCTCAAAGCTTCCATCCAGAAGCTATAAGATCTGTGCTGATAATGGAGCTTATGGTAAAAATGTAAATTCAAATCTCAGATTAAAAGACTCAAAATTACGACTTTTAACATTTTTATTTCTATGCTCGCATCTTGAATCTTTTAGTAGACATCTAGACTAGTCTAAGTTAATATTTATTTTAGTATTAGTATTATAAAAGCACCTCCTAGGGCTTCAACTGGTCCAGTGTTCTAAAGCGCTGCCACTATGATCAGGAGATTGCTGTTTCGAATCCTGTTCATGCAGCTTGCCATCAGCTGCCGGAGCCCTGAGAAAGCACACACACAGTTGTCCTTGCTGTTTCTCTCTGGGTGGATACAGTACAGTAGATGGCGCTCTTCTTTCCCCTCATCACTCCTAGGGTGATGTGGATCAGCACAAGGCTGCGTCTGTGAGCTGGTGTGTCAGAACTGAGTCGCTGCGCTTTCCTCTGAGCGTTAGCGCTGTGATGCTACTCTGCAAAAAGGTTCGAAAAGAGGCGGAGTCTGACTTTATATGTTTACTAATCTTCTTAACCCTCCTGGTGTTCAAAGGGGATCACTATTCTAAAAATAAATAAATAAAAGTGATAAAAGTGCCTCCAGATATCTTCGTCACCTTCCTCTGAGCGCAGGTTGCATTAGCATGCAGAAAGAGTCCTGAAACATTCAGAGATTAGCAACAAATGAAGAAGGAACGTCACTTATTTCTTTATTTATTCACTCCAGAGTCCGCTTCTATATTAAATCACATCGTTTGCGATTGTTACGGGACACAAAAGGCGCGAGTGCGTGCCCGGCGGAGGAACCGGAGGAGACGGGGCGCGAGAGAGACAGAGAGAGAGAGAGAGAGAGAGACAGAGAGAGAGAGAGAGAGGCGGCGCAGGAAGGACATTCTTAATTTACAGCGGCCTTCGCTCAGTGACTCGCTGATAATAAGCTAAGGGAATTCAGGCGCATTTGAAAGCGTGCGAGAGAGTGTGCACGAGAGAGTGTGCACGTCCAGAACGGAGAGCCCTTCACTTCACAGCCCGAGAAACAGCCCATGAAAGCGTCGAGGCACGGAAGACTCATAAGAGTCAGAAAACTAGGAAAACTCAGAAAACTCAGAAGACTCATAAGAGTCAGAAGAGTTAGAAGACTCAGAAGAGTCACAAGACTAATAAGACTCATACGACTCATAAGAGTCATAAGACTAATAAGACTCATAAGATTCATAAGAGTCAGAAGACTCATAAGAGTCAGAAGACTCAGAAGAGTCAGATAAGTCAGAAAACTCAGAGGACTCAGAAAACTCAAAGACTCATAAGAGTCAGAAAACTCAGAAGAGTCAGAAGAGTTAGAAGACTCAGAAGAGTCAGAAGACTCAGAAGAGTCAGAAGACTCAGAAGACTCAGAAGAGTCAGATAAGTCAGAAGACTCAGAAGACTCAGAAGAGTCAGATAAGTCAGAAGACTTAGAAAAGTCAGAAGGTGGTTGGAAGCAGAATGGCGGTACAGAAAGGTTACGCTGAGTGAAACATGGAGAATTAAGTGCTGGAGAAGCACCAGCACTGTTCACTGTTCACTACAGGAACAGTGTAAAAAGTTCCCATCCTTTAATCTCTTTTCCACAATAAAGCGTTGCAGGATGGGTCTGGTAACTGATGTGATAATGCCGCAATAGCAATGCGATACAACACCGCATTATCGATATTGGATGAGTTTTATTACAATGATAATGCTGTGATAATTATGCTAAGCGACACCTGTAACTTGCGTAATTATGTTGCTGTACGGTGGGACAAGGCCCATAGCTTTGTGGTTCTAGGCTTATATACTAAAATGCATACTAACGTTGCAGTAGCAATCTTGCATGAGGTCCTTAGCAAGCTTTTAATAAATGTGATAAGACCACAGTAGTAGGGTTCAACTACAATTTGTAAATTTACTTAGACCAACTTAAAGTATTATAACGTTAGTTTAGGTGATTAATTTGTTATAGTTTAAGGTGCAATTTTCACCTAGCCAAACCAAGGCTAGGCTTAAAGGGGTAGTCAGTGACAGGCATGGTCAGTAACAGGAAAGCAGCAAAATATAAACAACATACAGAAAGTGAATGAAGGCAAAACGGAGAAAAGGTCATACACGGGGAATCCAGCATTAAAAAAAAAAGAGCAAGGCAAAAAAGAGTAGCCAATATACAAAAAATAGGTCAACAATGGTAAAAAGCGGTAAGTGATAAAAGAGGGTACGGCAAGAGAGTAGTCAAAAATACAAAACAAGTCAGTAACAACAAAGGCAAAAACAAAGGAAATGTGCTGTAGAAGAGCTAGCAAACAGGTGTGAGCAATCAGAAGCCTGGGGAGCGGGAATGTTGAAGTGTCATGTGATTATCAGTCATTATGAGTCAGAAAAGTCCGGTGTGAGTGTATGCTGGGAATTGGAGTCTTTGTTGTGTGCAGGCAGAGCAGACTGACAGAAATTCGATATTTTCTGTTTAGCTGATGTAAAAATCACATTAATGAGACTGTTTTAATTTTTTTACTTGTTATTTTCAGTTTAACATGAAGCCATAGTGTAAACAGGTCCTGCAGCTCACTTTTAGCCCCCGACCACATCATTATAACCACATCAGACTTCATGTGTTCCTCCTGAGCATCTTCTCCTTACTGCAAACCAACTCAAATCCCCAAATCCCCTGATCTTTTACCACTCTATCAGCTCCAGACCTTTTCCCACCACATCACTTCCTGCGGACGCCGGGTCATGTGACCGGGAGGACGGAGGGATGATGTCATGGCCACTGAAGAACAATGAGGCCACAGTGAAACTGGTTTAACCAGCAGAAACTGCTCCCGTCTAAAAATACCATATCCTGCTTCCTCTTCCTGCGCTGCTGCTGTAATCCGGCTACGAGACTCGACTCAGAGCCCTGGCTTACAGGAACACTCAGGGGTACTTCAGTGTAGCACTGTTGTACTTACAGTATGCCCCGCTAGCACTGCGGTTAGCCGCTAATTCTAATGCTAATGGTGCTGCACCCAGCCTTACTGTAAATAAAAGGAAATGCTTTACTCACCCATATAAACAGGAGAGAATTTTAAGAATTACAGTTTTGTTTACTTAAGTGTTTCCCCCAGTGGTGAGACCTAGGTGACCTAGCAACCATCTAGCAAGCTCAAAGCAGCCACTTAGCAATGCCATACCAGGAGCCACCTAGTATAACACACTCTACCATCAATAGTAACTACATTACTGATCAACAAACTTCATATCAACCACTTAACAACGCCATAGAAACCACAAAGACTACTACAACGTTTTTTGTTTACCATAGCACCCATTTTGCAACAGTGTAAGCAAAGGTAAGCACCTGAAATATCATAGCAGCCACCTGCCGTAGCCACGACTTATCAAAGCAATAGCAATCACTTTGCAATCACTTGCCAACACCATAGCAACCACCTAGTAATCACCTGTTTAGCTACAACTCTCCAATACTGTAGCAATAACTTGAATTTTATTTGCTTTTATCAACATTATAGCAACCACTAGGCAACTACCTAGCAAACCACTTAGAGCGCAGTCTACCACTTTACCTCTAACTACACTACTGCAGTTACTCCCTGTCTTAGCAACACCCTAGCAACCATCTGGCAAGCTTATAGCAGCCATTTAGCAACACCATAGGAGCTACCTAGTATAACACACTCTACCATCTATAGTAACTACATTAATGATCGACAACTTCATATCAACCACTTAACAACTTTTTTTGTTCACCATAGCAACCACCTATTAACCACCTACATAGCTCCCACTCTCTAATACCATAGCAATGACTTTAGATTCATTTGCTTATCAACGTTATAGCAACCACTAGGCAACTACCTAGCAAACCACTTAGAACGCACTCTACCACTCTACCTCTAACTACACTACTGTAGCTACCCCCTGTCCTAGCAACACCCTAGCAACCATCTAGCAAGCTTATAGCAGCCGCTTAGCAATGCCATGGGATTGAAGTTGATATGAAGCTGCAGATCAGTAGTAGTAGTTACAGTAGTTACAGTTGCATGGTGGAGTGTGTTATACCTGGTGGTTCCTATGGAGTTGCTAGATGGTTGCTAGGGTGTTGTGGACACTGGGTCATGTGACAGGGAGGACGGAGGGATGATGTCATGGCCACTGAAGAACAATGAGGCCACAGTGAAAATACCGCATCCTGCTTCCTCTTCCTGTGCTGCCGTAATCCAGCTGTTTCTGACTCCCGATACCAAACCCGGCGACGGCGCTAACTCTGCACAGCGCTGACAGTGATGCACTGCACAGCCAGACACAGGTAAAGAAACACCTGCGTCTGCAGCTGGGGAACATCTCCGTCTCTGAGAGATCCAGCTGTGCCGAGTCAGTCTCCGTCTGGAGGAACGTCACTCACTTCTCTACTCAAACAAACGCCGTCAACAAACCTTCAGCATGATAACAGCGCACTGTGCCTCTAAACAGGAGCTTTACTCGTCCAGGAAGTTTAGAGTCAACTCGGGAGTCAGTGGAGATCATAGACTGTGTATAGCTGGACAGAGCATTGTCTCTCAAAAGTGAAGCCACCACAGGTCGGGCGCCCCCTGCTGTTCGGTTTCAGAAAGCTGTGTAACCCCACCCATCCCCATAGGTTTCAATGGCCAAAACAGAACAACTTTCAATCACGTTTTTTTCTAATATACTGTAATTCTACCTCCATTATTTAAATGCAACAGCTAGTGTAACCTCTGCTTATATTGTTAAATCTTTATATCCCCACAGAATTCGTTTTTAAAACGTTATTCAGCTCTATTAAAAAAGGTGTGTTTATTGTAAAAGAGCTGGTTATGGGCGGGACCAATAACAGACAGTCAGCTCCGCTCCGCCCTGCTCTGCAGCCTGTGACCTCGAGGCAGCCCTCAGGGGCGGGGTTATTTAAATGAGTAGGCTGTCTCTCCACAGTCTTTCTCCCTCCTCTGGTCTCTACTGCGCTCTACAGACTCGGGTTTCAGGATCAACAACATGGAGGAAGATTTTGGCTTCATTTTCATTGAATGAATGGGAACGGAGACACAGCGTCCATCTTTTTTACAGTCTCTCATGGAGATGATTCCAAACAGTCGCTTCAATCAGTTTTCTTACAGAGAAAGAAATGAGACGAAAAACATGTTTAATATCTACTAGAAATATTAATAGACCAAAGGACATGTAGAGTTTTTCAATATATTTAGTGATTCCTACTTTAGACAGCTGTAATATGGTTGCTATGGTTTTCCTAAGTGACCGTTACTTATAGGTGGTTGACATGGTTTGACTAATTGGTAGCTAGGTGATTTCTATGGTCATGAAACTGGAAACTATGTGGTTACATACAGCAATATTTCAGATGGGGGACTTCGGACCCCCATGTTGTGATTGGTCCAAAAAAATTGTTTGGCCAATCGGTGTAGACTGTCGCTTCCCCGTTTTAAAAATCATTTGCGTAAAAAAGTTGCGAAAAGACGAGTTTGTCGCTCTACAAATCTCATCTTCGTCCAATAGGAAATGAAAGGTTAACATTGCTCCACTGTCAATTTGCTGTCCCATGACTTTTGGCACATCAGTGTATGTTTCTAATTGTATCTTTTTATGCCCTTCATCTTTATCATCATTTTTACCATCATCATCATCATCATCATCTCTCGTTCTGTATATTTGTTTACAGACACGCTATTCTATTAATTTATGCAGCATCCTGCAGCGTTTGCTGTGAGATACGCACACGCTCTCGCAACACACTCGCGCACACACACACTCGCGTGTACACACACACAAACTCAGGCCAAATCTGAATTCCAGTTCAGTTCAGAGTTAAATTTTGTGAGCAAATATGAACTAAGATTGAAGTACAGTGATGCTGTCACATACTCTCGCGCGCACACACACTCGCGCACACACTTTCCATTCTTTCACAGAGCAGCACGATAGAGCTGATAGGCATTTCATTTTTTCTCCATTTCATCATCATCTCTCTCTCTCTTTCTTTCTCTCCCTCTCTTGCTCCCTCCCTCGCTCGCTCTCGCGCCCCTCTCTCTTTTCCAGTGCAAGCAGTTTGAGAAAAGATGCTTGCTTAAGGCTTACAGCAGCAGAAGCTGCTTTGATATGCTATATGCCTTATGAGCTGTCAGAGCTGGAGAAGCGAGAGAGGAAAAGAGAGAGAGAGAGAGAGAGAGTTAGCATTAGCACAGCGCTGGGCTAATTAAGGGAGCCATAATTAGAGCGGTGTCTGACAAACAGCAGCCGGCTTTCATCCCCCCCTCTCTACACTCCTCCACCATCCCTCCATCATCCCCTCCTCCACTGCAGCACCACTCCTCCCTCTGTCTGCTCTCCTCCCTCTCTCGTCCCTTCTCGTTTTCATCTCTCCGTTCTCTACCTGTCCACATTCCCTGCACTTCACTCATGCTTTTTCTCTTACATTCCCCTTTCTGTGCAATTCGCCTTTCTTCTTCCTTTCTTCAAAAACATTCCCTCGTTCTCCATGTTCTTCCCACTTCTGTTTGTCTTTTCTATCTTTTTTAATCAAAATTCCGTCCGTTTTTATGTTTTTACAGATTCCCTCTTTCCGTACTTTTACCTTCTTTTCTTTAAATGAGTAAAAGCATTTTCATGTACTTTCTCTTGAATCCCTTTTTTAGAAAATTCCCAAAGTTCTCTACCCTATCCTCAATACCAAAATTCCTTATTCCTTTACTCTACCAATAATTCCATGTGTTCAAAATTCCCTCTTTCTTCATCCTATTATTAAGTGCTTTACTTTAAAATTCCCGACTATTTTACCTTCCCCAGTTCCTATCCATCATCCTCTGTTTATGATTCAGTTTTTTTCTTCTTCATGTTCATATACTTTCGCTTTTTCCAATCCATTTTTTCAAAATTCCCAATCATTACCCTCTTCCCAAACTGCTTGTTTTTTCAGAATTCCATATCATTACCCTATCACCAGTCTCTCTTTTAACTCTCTCAATTATCTTATTCCCAGTTCCTCATCTTTGGAATTCCCTCTTTTATCTTATTCCTCATTTTCAAAATTCTCTTGTTTATCTTATGTCCAATTCATATTCTTCAGAATTCCCTCTTTTACCTTATTCCCAATCCCTCATTTTTGGAATTCCCACTTTTAACTTATTCCCTGTATTTCCAATGTATTCCCAATCCTTCATCTTTGGAATTACCTCTTAACTTATTTCCAAGCCCTCTTCTTTGAAAATTACCTCTTTTACCTTATTCTCAATCTGTCATTTTCAGAATTCCCTCTTTAATATTTTTCCCAATCCATCTTCTTTGGAATTCCCTCTTTTAACTCATTCCCAATCCCTCTCTTTCAGAATTCCCTCTTTTATCTTATTCCCAATCCCACTTCTTCAGAATTTCTTCTTTTCCCTTATTACCAATCCCTCATCTTCGGAATTCTCTCTTTTATTTACAATCTCTCTTCTTCGGAAATTCCCTCTTTTACCTTATTCTCAATCCTTTATTTTCAGAATTCCCTCTTTTATCTTATTCCCAATCCCTATTCTTCAGAATTGCCTCTTTTATCTTATTCCCAATCCCTTTTCTTTAGTATTCCTTATTTTTGTCTTACTCCCAATGCCTCATTTTTAGAATTCCCTATTTTATCATATATCCAATCCATCTTTTCCAGAATCCCCTTTTTTCCTTATTCTCAATCCCTCATCTTCAGAAATCCCTCTTTTCTCTTATTCACAATCTCACACTTTCATAACTTTCTCTTTTATCTTATCCCCAATCTTTTTTTTATAAAATTCATTTTCTCTAGTCTCTTCTGAAACCCTCTTCTTTAAAATTCAATCTCTCATTCATTTCTTGTTTTTATTTTATTCCCAATCCTTCTTCTTCTTTTTCGGAATTCCTTTTTTTTCCCCACTCTTTCTCTCTAGTTCTACTTCTTTAAAATTCCCTCTTTCTTTTGATTTCTCTTTCTTGTCTTTTACATCCACCCCACATGCCTTTGTTTCTTCTTTTTCTTCTTGCTTTCTCCGAAGTCGTCCTCTACTTCTGCTTATTCTATTCTCCTCTCGTTCTTCACCCCCAGCTCCAGAATCCAGAATCTTGTTGTTTTCTTTTGGACGCTCCTCTCGTTCTTCGCCCCCTCTCCTCGTCCTCGGCTTTGCTCTGTTCATCAGTGAAGGGCTGCTGGTGTGACTCACAGTGAAAGTGAGGAGGGTGTAAAACTAGGCCAGACTCATCACTTAACTAATCCTACAGCCACGCAGCGCTTGCATCAGCACCAGCATCAGCACCACCAGCAGCATCATCAGCCGGAGCTTCAGCCTGAACTCTAACTCTAATTCAGCTCAAACTTTCACCACAAACCAGCAGCAGACCACGATGACGAGTCTGGAGTCTGAACTCTGGATAATAAACTGACCTCCGCTGCTGTTATGATGCTGCTAATTGTTACACTGGAGGAACTGCTGACATTTTACTTGTTATTCTTGCAATATTTGCAGCATTTATAACAGCAGAGAGAAGCTCTACTGTTCTCTAGTTAGAATTACAGCACTGAGCCGAAGTTTTAGACACATAAACCTCTTCTAATAAATGCTAATGCTAATTTAGCTGCTTTAGGTTGCATCTTTAGCTGAAACAGATGTGCAAATGCATGTGCACAGCTTGTCTTATACCTAGAGAAGTGAAAATAATAAGGACACATTTCTGAGATTGTCTTTTCCAGACAGTAGAGAGTAGAGAGTTCCTTCAACAAGATCAATTTACTATTTTTAATATATATATATATATATATATATATATATATATATATATATACTTTTATATATATATATATATATATATATATATATATATATATATATATATATACTTTAATCCAAAGTGGAGTAAATAGAGAGCAAAATCTCAGTTTGCCTAATATTGTCAATATCCTATCAATTAAAATATATCTTGATAGGCACCAATCCCAGCAACCACCTAACAATACTACAACAACCACCTGGTATACCACAGCAACCACAAGCAGTTTTAATGGGATTGGCCACGTAGCACCTTCAGAAGCAATACTTTGTCTAATATATTGCCAATATCCTGTCCAATATATATCACGATTAACTTTCTGCAGCATCAATACTACAACGACAACCTGGTATACCACAGAAACCATCCAACACTCTGATATTAGTAATGCTAATCAAGTTGTCAAATGCAATGTTTCTACTCCAACATCTAGTAGAAACTATTTTAATATTAAATTCAGAAGTAACAATGAACGAAAAAGTAATCACCTGGCATACCACAGCAACCACCAGAAGTTTTAATGGGACTGGCCATGTAGCACCTTCAGAAGCAATACTTTGTCTAATATATTGCCAATATCCTGTCCAATCCATTGGATTCCAACTGAAACATCAGTAGAAACCTTAGAAAAAGTAAATATCATGATTAACTTTCTGCAGCATTAATAATACAACGACAACCTGGTATACCACAGCAACCATTCAACACTCTGATATTAGTAATGCTCATCAAGTTGTCAAACGCAATGTTTCTACTTCAACATCTCGTAGAAACTAGTTTAATATTAAATTCAGAAGTAACAATGAACAAACAAGTAACCACCTGGTGTACCATAGCAACCACCAGCAGTTTTACGTACCTGAAAGTGGAAACTAGTGAATATTTTCATACATTCTGTTGGGTGGTGACCCTACATCTTGTAGAAGGTCTTCTCTAGACCGTAGATACAGTTACTCCAAAAAAAGCCGAATAAACTCTTTTTAAAACTGTTGATTTCAGAAGAGGAAACAGGTGGATGAGCAGGTATCCCAGTCCTTTTAGTGGTGTAGAGTGAGTAATTCGTGTTATTTGAGAAAGTGCAGTCACTGCTACTGTATTTGGAAAGTGCTGACCTACTTCCCCCCGAGCTGCAGCAAATTTACAGGTAATTAGCACAGCTAATCTGCTCAGACCTGCTGCTCGCCTACAGACCTCCACACTCCTCACATTCAGATACTACAGACCTTTACCTCCTTTAAACAGCAGCAGATCTTCTGAATATATCTACACTGATGGGCGTGTTGTTCTGGAAATGAGGTGTGTTCAGGTAAATGGGTGTGTTTAATCATGTTTTGGGCGTAACATGAAATAATAAACCAGATTAAATTTAGATGAGTGTCTCTCAGTCACTCATCATTCTCTTTAAGAGTAGATCAGGTGAGCTCTGACTTTGGTGGATTGCTATTGTAACGGTGCAGCTACCTGGACGTGTTCAACAAACTCTTCTCAGCAGAGGAAACTGAGCTGCTGGTTGACGCTGTGAAGGAGCTCCAGCAGCTCATTTACGGGAACAGCAGCGTTATTTTATTTACTATTCTGTTTATTGTTGATGTAAAAGTTGGGTTTGTGCTGCTGTGTGTTCATGTGTGTGTAATAAGTGGGGGTGTACGCTCGGCTCCGCACAGCGCCTGTGTTACCGAGATAGCGATGAACGTCTGACTGTTGGCGTCTGTCTAGGTTGTATTCAGTCAGTGGAGCTCCTGTGTTTTCTGTTACCAAGATAAACAAGATAAAACTCCAGAAATGTACCTGAACACACCTCATTTCCAGAACACCACGCCCATCAGTGTAGATATATTCAGAAGATCTGCTGCTGTTTAAATGATGTGGGTAGAATGTGTAAAAATAGACTGTTTAAAGTCTTTAAAGTCTAATAGTAGACATGTAACATGAAACGTAGACCTGAAAACAACCTTTCTACATAAAGTAAAGAAGAAGGTCTGTTTCTGGCTGTTGTGGAGAGTAAGGTGAAGTTAGTAGAGAGTAAAAAAGTCCAGTACAGGTATTTTAAACAGAACCGGGCTCGGCGCCGGGAGTCTGGACCTGCATTAACTCTTATTGTCTTCAGATCAGACGCTGACACTCCGATACCACTCACCTGTCTCCTGTCATTCTGCTCAGTGCGACACCTGTCAACACCCACTCTCCCAACCGCAGCACCACACACACACACACATATTTACACACATATATATACACACACTCTTACACACGTACGTACCGACACAACCCCACCCCCCCGCCCCCGCCCCCGCCCCTGCCGCTCTGTCAGGGTTAGATGAAGTCTCCAGTCACTCCGAACAAAAGCCGGCTTTGAAACAGAATCCAATCTTACAGAGAGCTTTAATAAATGCAGCGCGGCTGCAGCAGGACGCAGCAGCTTCAGGGACTCTCACACACACACACACACACACACACACACACACTTTATACACACACACACACACTCACACACACACTCACACACACACACACTCTGAGATTGTGAGTGGAACAGAAGCGGGTTATAGCCGGGATCGAGGAGCAACTGGAATTAATGTTGAAGGAGCTGCTGAACACAAGCAGCAGATACAACAACACACAGTTACACACACCTGTACACACACACACATACACACCTGTACACCAGCACAATTCAACAAAGGTGCGTCATGATGATCATCGCTATCTTTCACCCCGCCAACAGTCTATTTTTACTCCTATTTTCCTCCTGCTTTATTTAAACAGCAGCAGATCTTCTGAATATATCTACACTGATGGGCGTGGTGTTCTGGAAATGAGGTGTGTTCAGGTACATTTCTGGAGTTTTATCTTGTTTATCTTGGTAACAGAAAACACAGGAGCTCCACTGACTGAATACAACCTAGACAGACGCCAACAGTCAGACGTTCATCGCTATCTCGGTAACACAGGCACTGTGCCGAGCGTACACCCCCACTTATTACACACACATGAACACACAGCAGCACAAACCCAACTTTTACATCAACAATAAACAGAATAGTAAATAAAATAACATTGCTGTTCCCGTAAATGAGCTGCTGGAGCTCCTTCACAGCGTCAACCAGCAGCTCAGTTTCCTCTGCTGAGAAGAGTTTGTTGAACACGTCCAGGTAGCTGCACCGTTACAATAGCAATCCACCAAAGTCAGAGCTCACCTGACCTACTCTTAAAGAGAATGATGAGTGAGTATTAGTTTCTAAGGATATCTGAACCTGCAATGGCCAAAAGTATATGGAGCATCCTTTGTTTGAGCAGCCCAGTTTGTGGAGTTATTAGTGATGATATTCGTGTGGAACCGTGTCGGTTCCGTGTAAAACGGGTCGGATGGTTCTGTGTAAAGCGGGTCGGGCGGTTCTGTGTAAAGCGGGTCGGGCGGTTCCGTGTGATCCTGGTTCTGTAATGCTCAGTCAGGCGTGGACGCTGCGTCTCTCTGAGAAACTGGAACTGGTAATTAAAGCCGATGTTCGGAAGCTCTGCCAGATTCACCATGAATATATGGATGGGTCTGCGCTGCACATGCCGGCGCATGTGAGGGACGCTGTGTGAGAGAGATAGAGTGTGTGTGTGTGTGTGTGAGAGAGAGAGAGTGTGTGAAAAGAAGTGAGAGAGTGAGAGAGAGAGGAATAAGGACTGAAGATGGCTTTGTTCTTTATCTGATCCCAGTGTGGCACTTTCAGCCTGAGGTGTGTGAGAGGGGTGGGAATAATGCGAGTGTGTGTGAGGGGAAGAGTGTGTGTGTGTGTATTTTTGTGAGCACCAGATGTCCTCGTAAGGACAGCAGTATCTTATATTTCTCACATTTTTGTCGTCCTCGTTGGTCTGTATAGATAATTATGGTAAATTACTGATTTATCGTAAAATTTATGAACAATTCAGTGATTTTTGATGAGCTTATTATCGTGGGTGGTGATTATTCTCAGCACTGCAGTGATCAGCATGGTGGTGTGTATGATACAGCAGTGCTGCTGGAGTTTTTAAACACATCAGTTGCATTGAGAACTGTCTGTCTATCGGTCTGAGAATCTGTCTGTCTGTCAGTCTCTCTATTGGTCTGCCTATCCATCTGTCTATCGGTCTGTCTTCCATTCTAAGAATCTATCTCTCTGTCTATTGATCTGTCTATCGTCTGCAAACCTGTCTGTCTGTCTGTGTATTGGTCTGTCTATTGGTCTGCCTATCATCTGCAAATTTGTCTGTCTGTCTGTCTATCGGTCTGAGAACCTATCTGTCTGTCTTTCGATCTCCATGTCTGAGTGTCTGTCAGTCTGAGAATCTGTCTGTCTGTCTGTCTATCGGTTTGTCTGTTGGTCTGCCTATCAATCTGTCTATCAGTCTGAGAATCTGCCTGTCTGTCTATCAGTCTGTCTATCAGTCTGAAAAACTGTCTGTCTGTCTAACATTCTGAAAACATTCGGTTTATTGGTCTGTCTATCGATCTGTCTATCAGTCTGAGAATCTATTTGTCTGTCTTTCGCTGTATCTCCGGGTCTGAGTGTCTGTCTGTCTGAGAACCTGTCTGTCTGTCTGTCTGAATAGTCCACCAGCTAAAAATAAAGTTTGTAGAGAAACAGATACAGAACTACAGTCTGTAATTATTATATTATTAAACCACAGAGTATCAATGCAACGTCCTCACAAGGATGGGAAAACAATCCTCTGTGTGTGTGTGTATATATATGTGTGTGTGTGTGTGTGTGTGTGTGTGTGTGTGTGTGTGTGCACTCTTGGTCACAATAGTGAATCAGTGGTGATGTGTGGGAGCGTGTTAATGTAACCTCACGCAATCGTCTGCGTCAGAAACCCGACCGTCCGTCAGAACCGAGCTGTTGATCAGGTTCTGGACCGAGACGGTTCTGAGAATGAGAATCCGGCGGGAAATCAGAGGGAGAGAAATTACACAATAAAAAAGTGAGATAAAAAACTAACATGACTTGTTTAGAAGTGAATGAAGTGAAGTGAAATGATGAAATACTCTTCAGATACTCTACAGACTTTTTCCAAATGTTTTTGGAAACCCTTTGTAAAGATTTACTGCAGTATATCCAGCTACTTTATATTTTACATTCTTAGATGATCAGTTTTGAACATCTCTGCTGGATTTTCTCAGTCGGTTTTATGAGGTAGAATCACCTGGAATTCAGGCTTTCAGTTAACAGCTGTGCTGAACTCATCAAGAGTTAAATACTTGAATTTCTTGTCTCTTAATGTAAAGTTTGAGAGCATCAGTTAAAGTAAAGTAGTGAAGAGGTAGAGTTACAGGTATACAGTGAATAGTGAATATTTGAGTAATGTTCGAATCCAGGTTATGAGAAGAAACAACTACTCAACTAAATAAAGAATTAAAAAAATATTTTAAGAAGAAATTAAGGTCAGTCAATCTAAAAAAAAGAAGAATTTCAAGAATTTTGAAAGTATCCTCAAGTGCAGCCACCGCAAAAAAGAACATCAAAAATGTTATAATGATGGAACTGGCACTCATCAGGACTGCCCCTGGAAAGGTTGGAAGAGTGAGAGTTTCCTCTGTTATACAGGACAGAGTTACCAGCCTCAAAAACCATAAGTTAACAGCATGCATTGAATATTTTGCACTTTAGTATTATTTTTTGTTATTGTTATTCTATTATTAATTCATGCTCAATCAAAGTATTGATCAGTTGCTGTATTTGATAAATGTGTAAACCCTCTATATGTAAACTATATAAAACTTCTACATTTATTTTGTAGCACTAGTATATTATAGTGTTTATATGCATGCACTAAATATTCTACTTTCTGTACTAGTATTTTGGTCGAATACATTATTTTAATGCTACATTATTTAGTTTATGTAATTATTAATTTATGCTAAATTAAATCTGTTTTGGTTTAACATAAATTTATACTATATATAAAACTTCTATTGTTATGCAAGCCAGACGTAAAATAGACACAATGCACATCATAAATCAGTAGTTTTAAGTATTTTCTCGTTTTAGAGAGTGCGTGGCACTGGGCATGTTTACTCCAGATGTAGCGATGGCATCGGTGCCAGCTGACCCTCAGGGTGGAGATGTGATTGGTGGGAGTTGGTCTAAAAGCACTAAAAGCCTGTTTCCATCAGAAGTGCAGGAAAAGCAGTAAAGCAGGAGATAGGTATCGCTGGGCCGGTTTACACACCGGCTTCCTGCTGTTGATACCAGCTGAAATGGGCTGCAGATCCTGGGCCTGTAATGTAAGCAGGAAACGGAACCGGCGCTGATCCAGGATCAGCTCTTCTGGCTCCGGATCAGTACCGTGAGAGCGTCCGCCAGACTGAACTCAGATCAGCTGCTGAGGGCGACGGCAGCCGGCACTCAGAAACGAGTGACGGGAGCCACCTGGCACTGTGTATCAGCCTAACGTAACACTGCCATCTGGTGGCGGGGAGTAGAACAGGTAGATCTGAGTGCTCTGGTGCTTTATTAGCAGTTTTTATAGTCTTTATTTTAAAAGAGCATAATTTAAAAACTAAACGCACTTTAAAATAAGACTACCTTTATAAAGGGTTTATTAATGGTTTACAATTAGTTTATTAATGGTTACAGCACTTTGCTCTGTTAATTATTTAATGAACATCAGCAACAACTGCACTGCTCTGTTTACAGATATGTATCTTACCTTGTATAGTACGTTTTTTATAGCCTTATATATATATATTTTTTTTCTTTTCTTCTTTTCCCTATTCTTCTGTGTTTTAATTTATGTTTGAATCTGTTTCTTATTGTATTGTGTTGTTGCTGCTGGATGCCTACATTTCCTTCGGGATAAATAAAGTATCTGTCTGTCTGTCTGTCTGTCTGTCTGTCTGTCTATCTATCTATCTATCTATCTAATTAAGTTGTAAATGCCTTAAAATCAATACCAATCAGTTATATCACATACGTAGAAAGGGAAACAGTATAGAAGGCTGTGGGTTCACTATTTGGCAAACAACATGTCATTGTTGCCCTTTCTACTGTACGTGTTACGTGTTATAACTGATTATTAATGATTTTTAAGGCATTTACAACCTCATTAGTTACCATTAATAAACACGTTTTAAAGTGGTACCAATTTAAAAGCTTTATATTCACTACAAGAGCAAAAGTATTGCTGAAAGTTTCTCTGATTTTGCTATTTATAGGTTTATGTTTGAGTAAAATGAACATTGTTGTTTTATTCTATAAACTACAGACAACATTTCTCCCAAATTACAAATAAAAATATTCTCATTTAGAGCATTTATTTACAGAAAATGAGAAACGACTGAAATAACAAAAAAGATGCAGAACTTTCAGACCTCAAATAATGCAAAGAAAACAAGTTCATATTCATAAAGTTTTAAGAGTTCAGAAATAATCAATATTTGGTGGAGTAATCCTGGTGGTTTTTAATCACAGTTTTTTTTATGCATCTTGGCATCATGTTCTCCTCCACCAGTCTTACACACTGCTTTTGGATAACTTTATGCTGCTTTACTCCTGGTGTAAAAATTCAAGCAGTTCAGTTTGGTGGTTTGATGGCTTGTGATCATCCACAGCTGTATATATTCTAATTTCGACACGCAAGTGGTTAATTCAGTTAATTAATTGCACTAAAAACAATAAATTTTTAAGAATTTTTAAGGTGGAATGCTAATTGAGAAATGATTCTAACCAGACACTATAGCTTTTTTTTTGTTCTTTTAAATTCTTATTTTGCTTAATATGATATAACTCGCTGGTGAAGTGTATGTGTTACTTTTTTTATACAATTTTACTTCATTTTTTTCCCCATTTTCTCCCCAATTTTACACGGCAAATTACCCAACCCACTCATTAGGACTTCCCCTATCACTAGTGATGCCCCAACACACCAGGAGGGTTAAGAAGACCAGCACACGCCTCCTCCGATACATGTGAAGTCAGACTCCGCCTCTTTTTGAACTTTTTGCCGAGTAACATCACAGCGCTAACGCTCGGAGGAAAGCGCAGCGACTCGGTTCTGATACATCAGCTCACAGACGCAGCCTTGTGCTGATTCACATCACCCTAGGAGTGATGAGGGGAAAGAAGAGCGCCATCTACTGTACTGTACCCACCCAGAGAGACAAGACCAACTGTGCTCTCTCAGGGCTCCGAAAGCAAGCAACATGAATATGATTCGAACCAGGATCTTAATACAGGCTGGAAAAATAAGTGCCCAAAGCTGAGCTGAAGTGTCAGTGTTCTTTTCCATCCATACTAAAACTACACAATGTAGAATTGACATGTTTACTTTATACAATTCTAGACAATGCAGGTCACGACAATCTAATGACATGGTGCTGATGTGGGAGGGGTCTACAGCTGGTATTTTAATTCTGCTGTAAAGATGCTCGAGGCCGTCTGGTCGTGAGTTTCATTAGATGCAGTTGTTGTGTTGTTGGATCAGGATGCTACACTGCCAGAAATGTGCTCCTGAGAGGGGGTGCTTTTCATGGCGGGGGTGCCAATTTCGACATACTTTCCAAGATTTTTTTTTTTTTTAAACAAATTTAAAACAATTTCTGTGTTTTTTTTCTTATGTATTATTTTTTTCTGTTGTATTATTCCGGTTCCTATGCCAATACTTAAGGCTGTCTGGTCGTGAGTTTCATTAGATGCAGTTGTTGTGTTGTTGGATCAGGATGCTACACAGCCGAACGCTCGCTATTGCCGCAGTCCTGATCTACTGCCAACACGACTCAGCAGGGACTATACGCTACAAGCTGTACGTGTGCATTTGCAAATCGACACATTTCACGTTCTGCCAGGCATGCCCACAAAGGCGTGCCCACAAAATCTGAACGTACACTCTGTACGAGTGCGTATATATTGGCAAGGGCCAATGCAAATGCTACAATATGCAATCAACAGCCACACAAAAGCTCTGTAATCCATAAAACAGAGTCGTCCTCCTCCGTCCAGGCCGACGCCGTGTATAGACGAGCACTTTGAGTTCGTGCCCAGTGGGAAAAAGCGCTGGCATTTATCCCCTCAATCAAGTGCCACCGCCGGTTTACCCGGCATGGAGCGCCGCCAACTGCAAGCAACTGCACCAACTCTGCAGACCCGGCATGAAGCTCTCAGGTCAAACGAGCGGACACCATTACGAGATTAATACGCAGGACGGGGGGCAGATTAACTCCGCGTCCCCATTCGAGACGCAGCTGGGGACGAATGAATGAGTGCGGACGAGCGAACGGATGCAGCAGACGAAGCGGCGAATCGATTCTACAGGGAGCGAAGAGAAAACTTCAATCTGAAGGGCAGCGATTGAAGGAAATGATTATCATTTGTTCTGTTTGTTCTGCTCAGGACCAGCTGGTTCCTCTGAATGAGTCTCATTCACATGAATAGATCCACATGGTCACGCATGTGACGGACAGTCGGAACAGGCTGCTGTGCTGACGCTGATGCCGCTCAGAGCTATTTCACCGCGTTAGTTTTGAAACCGAGAGCAGCAAAACGGGCCGCAAATCGACACCTACACGCCGAGCGTCCGATCATTATATTTTCCACATTATGTCCTCGCTTCCGGCCAATCTCAGAGCTTTCTCCGGGTAATGATTTCACCAGCGTGAGCGATAAACACATTATATAAGGCTTATAGATATGGATGCACAGCGGAAAGCGATGAATCACTGGCCTCGTTTCCACAGCAGGGCCAAAATGCTTCTGAACATGGAGAGCGTAGATGTTCCGTAACTTACTTACAATAATCGTACTCAGTTTCACTAAAATATTTGGTAAAAGGGCTTGTTCCGCTTTTACCACAAGAACTAAAGTTTTTATGTTTCCAGCATCATGTTTTCAACATCAGTGGTGTTAAAACTCTTTGCTGGAAACATAAAAACTTTAGTTCTTGTGGGTGTGGTGGAGAGTGAGGTGGAGGATGAGGTGGTTAGCGATGGATGATGAGGTGGTTGGCGAGGTGTTTGGCGAGGTGGTTGGTGAGGTGATTGGTGAGGTGATTGTAAACGAGAACTGGTTCTCAAACATTTCACCTGGTAAAATAAAGGTAAAAAAGGTGGTTGCCGAGTTTTTGGTAAGGGGATTGGTGAGGTGATTGGCAATGAAATTGGTGAAGTGAATGGTGAGGGGGACGGCGAGGTGGTTGGTGAGGTGGTTGGTGAGGTGGTTGGCGAAAAGGTTAATGAGGTGTTTGTAAATGAGAACTCATTCTCAAACATTTCACCTGGTAAAATAAAGGTTAAAAAGGTGGTTGGCGAGGTGGTTGGGGAGGTGATTTGGTGTTGTGAAGAGTGAGGTTATTGGCTAGGTGATTATTGAGGTGGTTAGCAAGGTGATGGGTGAGGTGGTTGGTGAGGTGGTTGGCGAGGTGGTTGGCGAGGTAACTGGGGAGGTGATTAGCGAGGTGGTTGGTGAGGTGGTTGGCGAGGTAATTAGTGATGTGATTAGTGAGGTGGTTGGTGAGGTAATTGGTGAGATAATTGGTGAGGTAATTGGTGAGGTGGTTGGAGAGGTGGTTGGCGAGGTGACTGGGGAGGTGATTAGTGATGTGGTTGGTGAGGTGGTTGGTGAGGTAATTGGTGATATGATTAGCGAGGCAATTGGTGATGCAATTAGCAAGGTAGTTGGCAAGTTGGTTGGCGAGGTGGTTGGCGAGGTGGCTGGTGAGGTCATGTCAGTCTAATTCGCCTTGTATTATTCTCATGGCGGGCGTGACTGTGGGGAATCCGAAACAGTGTTTTGAAGCCAGAATAAAATAAAGAAATAAAGGTGAAAATGAATAAATGTGGAGGTGATTTATTCATGGGGAATGTTCTCGGCCGGCGGAGCTTCCAGCTGTTCGGTGAAAGCGGTGAGAACCGGGCTTTTGTGCGAGAAATTGTGTCTAATTGGCAGACCTGTTGTAAAACTGATAAACACATGTAGCGATTATCGGGCTTTGCCAGATGGGTCCGCGCCGCTCCTAAAACCACGTCTTTCGGCATCAGGATTCACCTGTTGCCACGGCAACAAATCCGTGACAACAACTCCAGCTGTGCGGCGGTTCTGCAGTCTTATCACGCCAAAAGGAGAAAAAGGGAAAGTGTGTGGTCTGAGATACAAAGCCTCGGAATCAAACACAACATTTCCTCCTGACACTCTTCACCTGCTTCACACTGAAGCTCGGGACTCGCTGACCCGCCGCATTCCAATAAACACCACCGGAACGCCGGGACCACACGCCGGGCCGGAGGGCAGGGGGTCGGGGAAAGATGGTGGCCTTTGAAAAATAAAGGGGTCTGAAAAGGTTTAAGATAAGAACCGCAACCCAGAACCAACCTCTTTTAATATCGTAAAAAAACTGATTATGATCATAATCGAGAACTTTCCACTTTAAAAAAGCTTCTTCAGGATGGAGAATGATGGTGTTTGCTGGGAAATAGTGGTGTTTTGTGCAGGATGATGAGGTTTATCAGATAATGATGGGGTTTACTGAAATAAGGTGGAGTTTGGGGGGGACTGATATGTTTTTGGTGGAGAACATTAGTGTGAATAATGATAGTGATCGACAGAATTAAGATTTTTTATATAAAAAAAATGGTGTTTGATTGGGAATGCTTTTGTCTTTTTGGTGATGGTGTTTGTGGTGTTTACAGCATTTAAAAAAATGGTGTTTGATGGAGAACGTTGATGTTTTGGTGGGGTATTGTAGAATGTTTTAGAATTATGTACTGGGAAAAAAATTGTGGAGAATATTGATGTTCTG
The DNA here is from genome assembly GCF_023375975.1 of Astyanax mexicanus. NCBI lineage: Eukaryota > Metazoa > Chordata > Actinopteri > Characiformes > Acestrorhamphidae > Astyanax > Astyanax mexicanus. Next base: position 37,945,070 of record NC_064429.1, read on the forward strand.
TTGGTAAATTATGGTGTTACGCTAAGACTACTGACATGATGGTAATTGGTAAATGATGGTATTTGGTGGAAAATGTTGATATTCTATTGGAAAATGATGATGTTGGGCGAAGAATGTTGATATAATGTTGGAAAATAATAGTATTTGGTAGAAAATGTTGATATCTGTTGGGAAACTATGGTGTTGGGTAAAGAATGCTGGTGTTTGGTAAAAAATGTTGATGTTCTGCTGGAAAATGCTGGTGTTGGGTGAAGAATGTTGATATTCTATTGGAAAATGATGGTGTTTGGCGAAGAATGTTGATATTCTGTTGGAAAGAGCTGGTGTTTGATGGAAAATGTTGATATTCTGTTGGAAAATTACGGTGTTTGGCAAAGTATGTTGATCTTCTGTTGGAAAATGCTGGTGTTTAATGGGAAATGTTGATATTCTGTTGGAAAATGCTGGTGCTTGATGGAAAATGGATGATGTTGGGCTAAGAATGTTAATTTTCTGATATTCTTTTGCAAATTATGGTATTTGGTAAAAAATATTGATATTCTATTGGGAAATGGTGGTGTTGGTTAAAGAATGCTGTGTTTTTAATGGAAAATATTGATATTCTGTTGAGAATTTTTGGTGTTGGTTGAAGAATGTTGGGAGAGAACAATATTGAGTAGAGAATAATGAACATATATATATATACATATATATTCGTCAGTGATTGATATGGTTTATTGGTGTATGATGTATGGTGTGTTCAGTGATTGATATGGTTTATTGGTGTATGATGTATGGTGTGTTCAGTGATTGATATGGTTTATTGGTGTATGATGTATGGTGTGTTCAGTGATTGATGGTGTTTGGTGGTGTATAATGGTGTTTTTTGTATTACATTAAACAGTGGTAGCTTAGTGGTTTTATTTCTCATCTTTCTCATGAATTGTGAGATAAAACGTATTCAGCACTGCAGGGGATTAATAGTATTAATCGTTTTAGTAATTAATGATTCTGGGCACGGTCCCGCGGTCCATGCTGGCACACTGGATGCCCAACAGACATAAACATCATGCTGGACAAAAAAACGTTTTACAGCTCCTTCAGAAAGCAGATAAATCACTGTTCACCAGCGGCTTCTCTTAAAGAGAGAGTGCTGACCCGGACTGCGGAACGGGCCATGATTTACGGCGCTTCTGGAGACGGTTATTCACCTCACTGAACAGCGATCAGCAGCCGGCGTCCGAGGCTCCACGGCTGGATGAACAGATCAGAAAACAGGAGCTGGGTTTGAACTAGCAGAATAAATCATTCATAATGAGAAATCAATAAGGCCCGCACCGCCGCTGATCACAGAAAACCAAAACGGATTACAAAGCATAATAAACGTGTTATTAATCAATAATAACAGTGTAATAAGCACCGCTGAGCTTTCCTAATGAAGACATACGCGTGGCCGGGGCAGCTGGAACCGCTGATGCTAATGCTAATGCCTCCCCGAAGAAGAAAACACTTTATTTAAATTGATTTAAAAACAGCGAGAAAAGACTTTTACTTTTACTTCGGTTAAAAAAATAAAAAAACAACTAAATTATTAAAAACAATAAAAACCCATCTTTAAAAAACAACCAGAAATCAATATCAATACAAGAGTTTTTTTGCAGTTTTGTTCAGATCAGAAGGAAAACTATTAATCAGTTTAACTATTTCACCCAAACACTATTAACTGTTAACCCAACTATTAGCATTCTGGCTTAAAGTTGTGACACAAACCCTGCTAGTTCCAACTGATTCCCATGTTAGCATCATGGCTCCAACCGTGATGAGCCTGGCTGTTAGCATAATAGCTAACCCGCTCTAACACTGTTGAATCCAGCTGTTAGCATTCTGGCTAACTTACTCAAATAGAGTGTTATAGAGGAAAGCAAAGCGAGGTAGAGTGAGGCAGTGTGAAGATAAGTGAAATAAAGGAAAGCATAATGAGGTAGAATGAGGTTTAATGAATTAGGTAGTGCAATGTACAGTGAGGCAAAATGAGGTAGAGAGAGGAAAAAAAGAGTGAGGTAGAATGATGTAAAATTAGAATTAGGCAATGTAGGGTGAGGCAATGTGAGGTAGAGGAAAGCAGAGTGAGGTAGAGTGAGAGAGCGAGGCAAAGGAATGTAGATTGAGATATAGGCAAGCAGAGCGAGAGTGAGGCAGAGCAAAGCAAAGTGAGGTAGAATGAGGCAGAGTGAGGCAGAGGAATGTAGAATAAGGTAGAGTGAGGCAGAGTGAGGTAGAATGAGGCAGAGTGAGGTAGAATGAGGCAGAGTGAGGTAGAATGAGGCAGAGTGAGGGAGAATGAGGCAGAGTAACGTAGAATGAGGCAGAGTGAGGTACAATGAGGCAGAGTGAGGTAGAATGAGGCAGAGTGAGGGAGAATGAGGCAGAGTGAGGTAAATGAAAGTGAGACAGAATGAGGTAGAGGAAAGCAGAGTGAGGTAAAGTGAGGTAGAGGAAAGCACAGTGAGGTAGAATAAGGCAGAGCTATGCGAGAGTAAGGTAAATGAATGTAGAGTGAGGTAGAGCGAGGTAACGGGAGGTAGATTGAGGCAGATAGTAATTACTATCTACTGTTTGTTCCTGTTAGCATTGTGGCTCCAACCCTTTAAAGCCCACCTATTAACATTGCTGCTATCCTGCTACAAGCTATCCAAACTACTGAACTTCTGAACTAAAATCTTTGTACATGAACACATAGCAGAGAACACACCCACACACAGGGGGCGTGGCTTCATCCTCTGCTCAGGACCCGTTTTCTCCTCTCCTCCAGTACATCGTAGCATAGAAATTGTATGTTTACTGCATATTAATGTTTAAAATGTTAAATATATCAACATATATCATTGCTCCTGTCATATCGTTTAGCTTTATTGGTGCATTTCAACATTTTACCCCTCATAATTTAACATTTCAACATTTTACCCCCCATAATTTAACATTTTACCCCCATAATTTAACATTTTAACATTTTACCCCTCATAATTTAACATTTTACCCCCATAATTTAACATTTTAACATTTTACCCCTCATAATTTAACATTTTACCCCCATAATTTAACATTTTAACATTTTACCCCTCATAATTTAACATTTTACCCCCATAATTTAACATTTTAACATTTTACTCTTATAATTGAACAGTACACTAGGGGTACATTGGAGTTTTTACCTGTTTAAAACCCAGAGCAGGTGAACTGAAGCTTTATGCGACTTCTAAAGGTTAGAAATCAATCTCAGAGTCGTTTATCATCAGCGGCCGGGTTCATTAGCGTCACCCCGAGGCGAGAGCGACAGAGTGCACACCTCCTCTTCACCCCGAGAGGAGGAGTTCATTATCAGCACTGTCTCTTATTACTGCTGAATTAACTGACTCTGAGAGGCAGCCGTCTGACTCAGAGTCACTCTGCGGAGGAGTGTACGCCGGGAGTGTACTCCGGGAGTGTTGTCAGGAGTGTCGGTATTGATGTGGAGGTCTGCGCTGCATGGTGGAATTTATTAAAGTTGACATTTTTACAGGTTGTTTGCTCGACAGCGTGATGATGGAGTGATGGAGTGATGAAGTGATGGAGTGATAAAGTTCTGGCTGATGATGAAGGATGACGGGAAGGCGTCTGCCGAAAGTGTTGCTTACAGTCATGTTAATGCATCGTCTTAAAAATCAATATTTGGTGGAATAATCCTGGTTGGTTTTTAATCACAGTTTTTTTTCATGCATCTTGGCATCATGTTCTCCTCCACCAGTCTTACACACTGCTTTTGGATAACTTTACGCTGCTTTACTCCTGGTGCAAAAATTCAAGCAGTTCAGTTTGTTTTGATGGCTTTTGGTCATTATTTGAGGTCTGAAAGCTCTGCATCTTTTTTTGTTATTTCAGTCATTTCTCATTTTCTGTAAATAAATGCTCTAAATGAGAATATTTTTATTTGTAATTTGGGAGAAATGTTGTCTGTAGTTTATAGAATAAAACAACAATGTTCATTTTAGATGGATAGATGGATAGATGGATGGATGGATGGATGGATGGATGGATGGATGGATGGATGGATGGATGGATGGATAGATAGATAGTAATGTAGAGTAAAACATGTAGAGTCTGGTAGAGTGAGCCAGAGTTAAGAAGAGTAAGGTAAAAAGAATTAGAGGAAAGCAAAGTGAAGTAGAGAGTGAAGTAGAGAGTGAGGCAGAGAGTAAAAGTAGGTGAATAAGGCTCTGTTTATTAGAGAGGGGTTTTGGACACGCTACAATCTATGAATAAGATATCAAAATCATGAGATAAATGGTCATATCATGAGAGTTTTGACCATCTAACTCATGATTTTGATATCTTATTCATAGATTGTAGCGTGTCCAAAACCCCTCTCTAATAAACAGAGCCTTATTCACCTACTTTTACTCTCTGCCTCACTCTCTGCCTCACTCTCTACTTCACTCTCTACTTCACTCTCTGCCTCACTCTCTACTTCACTCTCTGCCTCACTCTCTACTTCACTCTCTGCCTCACTCTCTACTTCACTCTCTGCCTCACTCTCTACTTCACTCTCTGCCTCACTCTCTGCCTCACTCTCTACTTCACTCTCTACTTCACTCTCTACTTCACTCTCTGCCTCACTCTCTACTTCACTCTCTGCCTCACTCTCTACTTCACTCTCTACTTCACTCTCTACTTCACTCTCTGCCTCACTCTCTACTTCACTCTCTACTTCACTCTCTACTTCACTCTCTGCCTCACTCTCTACTTCACTCTCTGCCTCACTCTCTACTTCACTCTCTACTTCACTCTCTACTTCACTCTCTGCCTCACTCTCTACTTCACTCTCTGCCTCACTCTCTACTTCACTCTCTGCCTCACTCTCTGCCTCACTCTCTACTTCACTCTCTGCCTCACTCTCTACTTCACTCTCTGCCTCACTCTCTACTTCACTCTCTGCCTCACTCTCTGCCTCACTCTCTACTTCACTCTCTACTTCACTCTCTGCCTCACTCTCTACTTCACTCTCTGCCTCACTCTCTACTTCACTCTCTGCCTCACTCTCTACTTCACTCTCTACTTCACTCTCTACTTCACTCTCTGCCTCACTCTCTACTTCACTCTCTACTTCACTCTCTACTTCACTCTCTGCCTCACTCTCTACTTCACTCTCTACTTCACTCTCTGCCTCACTCTCTACTTCACTCTCTACTTCACTCTCTGCCTCACTCTCTACTTCACTCTCTACTTCACTCTCTGCCTCACTCTCTACTTCACTCTCTCCCTCACTCTCTACTTCACTCTCTACTTCACTCTCTACTTCACTCTCTACTTCACTCTCTACTTCACTCTCTACTTCACTCTCTACTTCACTCTCTGCCTCACTCTCTACTTCACTCTCTCCCTCACTCTCTACTTCACTCTCTACTTCACTCTCTACTTCACTCTCTACCTTACTCTCTACTTTACTCTCTGCCTCACTCTCTGCCTCACTCTCTACTTCACTCTCTACTATACTCTCTGCCTCACTCTCTACTTTACTCTCTGCCTCACTCTCTACTTCACTCTCTGCCTCACTCTCTACTTCACTCTCTACTTCACTCTCTACTTCACTCTCTACTATACTCTCTGCCTCACTCTCTACTTCACTCTCTACTTCACTCTCTGCCTCACTCTCTACTTCACTCTCTACTTCACTCTCTACTTCACTCTCTACTTCACTCTCTACTTCACTCTCTACTTCACTCTCTGCCTCACTCTCTACTTTACTCTCTGCCTCACTCTCTGCCTCACTCTCTACTTCACTCTCTACTTCACTCTCTACTATACTCTCTGCCTCACTCTCTACTTTACTCTCTGCCTCACTCTCTACTTCACTCTCTGCCTCACTCTCTACTTCACTCTCTACTTCACTCTCTACTTCACTCTCTACTTCACTCTCTACTATACTCTCTGCCTCACTCTCTACTTCACTCTCTACTTCACTCTCTGCCTCACTCTCTACTTCACTCTCTACTTCACTCTCTACTTCACTCTCTACTTCACTCTCTACTTCACTCTCTACTTCACTCTCTGCCTCACTCTCTACTTCACTCTCTACTTCACTCTCTGCCTCACTCTCTACTTTACTCTCTGCCTCACTCTCTACTTCACTCTCTGCCTCACTCTCTACTTCACTCTCTACTTCACTCTCTACTTCACTCTCTACTTTACTCTCTGCCTCACTCTCTACTTCACTCTCTACTTCACTCTCTGCCTCACTCTCTACTTCACTCTCTACCTTACTCTCTACTTCACTCTCTGCCTCACTCTCTACTTTACTCTCTACTTCACTCTCTGCCTCACTCTCTACTTTACTCTCTACTTCACTCTCTGCCTCACTCTCTACTTCACTCTCTACTTCACTCTCTGCCTCACTCTCTACTTCACTCTCTACTTCACTCTCTACTTCACTCTCTGCCTCACTCTCTACTTTACTCTCTGCCTCACTCTCTGCCTCACTCTCTACTTCACTCTCTACTTCACTCTCTGCCTCACTCTCTACTTCACTCTCTACTTCACTCTCTGCCTCACTCTCTACTTCACTCTCTACTTCACTCTCTGCCTCACTCTCTACTTCACTCTCTACTTCACTCTCTGCCTCACTCTCTACTTCACTCTCTCCCTCACTCTCTACTTCACTCTCTACTTCACTCTCTACTTCACTCTCTACTTCACTCTCTACTATACTCTCTGCCTCACTCTCTACTTCACTCTCTACTTCACTCTCTGCCTCACTCTCTACTATACTCTCTGCCTCACTCTCTACTTCACTCTCTACTATACTCTCTGCCTCACTCTCTACTTTACTCTCTGCCTCACTCTCTGCCTCACTCTCTACTTCACTCTCTGCCTCACTCTCTACTTCACTCTCTACTTCACTCTCTACTTCACTCTCTACTATACTCTCTGCCTCACTCTCTACTTCACTCTCTACTTCACTCTCTGCCTCACTCTCTACTTCACTCTCTACTTCACTCTCTACTTCACTCTCTACTTCACTCTCTACTATACTCTCTGCCTCACTCTCTACTTCACTCTCTACTATACTCTCTGCCTCACTCTCTACTTCACTCTCTACTTCACTCTCTGCCTCACTCTCTACTTTACTCTCTGCCTCACTCTCTGCCTCACTCTCTACTTCACTCTCTACTTCACTCTCTACTTCACTCTCTACTATACTCTCTACTTCACTCTCTACTTCACTCTCTACTTCACTCTCTGCCTCACTCTCTACTTCACTCTCTGCCTCACTCTCTACTTCACTCTCTACTTCACTCTCTACTTCACTCTCTGCTTTACTCTCTACTTCACTCTCTACTTCACTCTCTACTATACTCTCTACTTCACTCTCTACTTCACTCTCTACTTCACTCTCTGCCTCACTCTCTACTTCACTCTCTACTTCACTCTCTACTTCACTCTCTGCCTCACTCTCTACTTCACTCTCTGCCTCACTCTCTACTTCACTCTCTACTTCACTCTCTACTTCACTCTCTGCTTTACTCTCTACTTCACTCTCTACCTTACTCTGCCTCACCAGACTCCTACACTGGAGCTCTACAGGGTTTTGGATCACTTAGCCTGGACCCATCTGATCCGGACCGTTAGCTGCTGATCCGGCCGGTTCTGGAGAGCTGGAGCAGCCGGATTATTAAAACCACAGAGCCGCCGCCGCAGAGCATGATGGGAGTTCAGTGAGACACAGAGAACAGGACCGGGTCGAGAGAGCAGATTCACTCTCTCCTCCCTGCGTCTCTCAGCAGGAGGATCCGGTTGATCAGAGCTCGGCTCGGCTCGGCTCAGTGGACCCGTTGTTCTGAACTGTAACAGAACCGGGCGGTGCTGACGGAACCCATCACCCTGCGGAAGAGCCGCTGCTGCACCTACAGACCCCCCCATTCACCTTCACCCCCACCCAAACCACACCATCACCCCCACCCAACACACACCCAACCTCACCTTCACCCCCACCCAACACACACACCCTCACCTTACACTGAGAAACAGAGAGAGTATCATTTATACACAGAAGATTCACTATAAAGGGCTAGAAGTTGGCGAGTTAGGGACAAGAAGGGAATTTAGGGATAAATTGGGAATTTGGGGTAGGTTGGGAAGTTTGGGGATGAGTTGGGGATATGGGATGACTTGAGTACTCAGGGATGAGTTGGGGGACTCTGGGATAGGTTGGGGATGAGTTAGTGATGATCATCCAATTTCTCAACCTCACTAAAGCTTGATCTTCCTACTGAATGCAATCAAACTCTCACAACAGGCCTCAGTTTAAACTGTTTAATTAAATTTAAAATTTACCTATTTTCTTTTTTCTCTCTCTCTATTCTTTCTTTCTTTCTTTCTGTTACTTTTTTCTGTTTCTTTGCTTCTTTATTTCCTTCTTTCTCTTTCTTTATTTTTTCTTACTTTTATGTTTCATTATATGCTACTTTCTTTCTGTTTCTTTTTGTCTGTTTTTATTTATTTATTTTTCTTCTTCTATATTTTTGCTATCTATCTTGTTTTCTTCAGATAGTGTGTTAGCCTGCAGTCTCTCCACACACCACCAGATGGACACGTTGTCCTCCAGAAGCTGAACTGCTGGAGATACTGAGACACGTTCTGAAGGGGCAGATAATCAGTAATACATTCTCTCTCTCTCTCTCTCTCTCTCTCTTTCTGTATGCAGGGTGCTGATTGGACGGTTCACATGGTAGAATAAGTGGTTATTTCTGTTGATTGTGGGAATATTTATTGATTTAATTTTATTACTCAGCTCTCGCTGCATCTGAACAACCTGAAAACCACATTCAATCAATTTCATCAAAAAGAATAATGAGAGAGAGCATCAAACAGACACTTTACACACACACACACACTATACACACACACTACACACACACTACACACACACTATACACACACTACACACACACTATACACACACACACACTATACACACACACTATACACAGACACACACACTATACACACACACTATACACACACACACACACACACACACTATACACACACACTACACACACACTACACACACACTACACACACACTACACACACACTATACACACACACACACTATACACACACACTATACACAGACACACACACTATACACACACACTATACACACACACACACACACACACACTATACACACACACTATACACACACACACACACTATACACACACACTACACACACACTACACACACACTATACACACACACACACTATACACACACACTATACACACACACACACACTATACACACACACTATACACACACACACACACACACACACTATACACACACACTATACACACACACACACACACTATACACACACACTATACACACACACACACTATACACACACACTATACACACACACACACACACACTATACACACACACTACACACACACACACACACACACTATACACACACACACACTATACACACACACTATACACACACACACACACACACACACACACTATACACACACACACACTATACACACACACACACACACTATACACACACACTATACACACACACTATACACACACACACACACACTACACACACTATACACACACACACTATACACACACACACTATACACACACACACACTACACACACTATACACACACACACTATACACACACACACTATACACACACACTATACACACACACACACACTATACACACACACACACTATACACACACACACTATACACACACACTATACACACACACACACACACACACACACACTATACACACACACACACACTATACACACACACTATACACACACACACACACACACACACACACTATACACACACACTATACACACACACACACACTATACACACACACACTATACACACACACACACACTATACACACACACTATACACACACACACACTATACACTCACACTATACACTCACACACTATACACACACACTATACACACACTATACACACACACACTATACACACACACACTATACACACACACACACTACACACACTATACACACACACACTATACACACACACACTATACACACACACTATACACACACACACACACTATACACACACACACACTATACACACACACACACTATACACACACACTATACACACACACACACACACACACACACACACTATACACACACACACACACTATACACACACACTATACACACACACACACACACACACACACTATACACACACACTATACACACACACACACACTATACACACACACACTATACACACACACACACACTATACACACACACTATACACTCACACACACTATACACTCACACTATACACTCACACACTATACACACACACTATACACACACACACACACACTATACACACACACTATACACACACACTATACACACACACTATACACACACACTATACACACACACACACACACTATACACACACACTATACACACACACACACTATACACACACACACACACTATACACACACACTATACACACACACACACTATACACACACACACTATACACACACACACTATACACACACACACTATACACACACACTATACACACACACTATACACACACACTATACACACACACACACTATACACTCACACACTCACACACACTATACACACACACTATACACACACACACACTATACACTCACACACACACACTATACACACACACACTATACACACACACACACACTATACACACACACACTATACACACACACACACTATACACTCACACACACACACTATACACACACACACTATACACACACACACACACTATACACACACACTATACACACACACACACTATATACACACACACACACTATACACACACACACACACTATACACACACACTATACACACACACACTATACACACACACACACACTATACACACACACTATACACACACACACACTATACACACACACACACACTATACACACACACACTATACACACACACACACTATACACACACACTATACACACACACACACTATACACACACACACACTATACACACACACTATACACACACACACTATACACACACACTATACACACACACACACACACACTATACACACACACACTATACACACACACACACACTATACACACACACAATACACACACACACACTATACACTCACACACACTATACACACACACTATACACACACACACACACACACTATACACACACACTATACACACACACACACACACACACTATACACACACACACTATACACTCACACACACTATACACACACACTATACACACACACACACTATACACACACACACTATACACACACACACACACTATACACACACACTATACACACACACACACACACTATACACTCACACACACTATACACACACACTATACACACACACACACTATACACACACACTATACACACACACACACTATACACACACACTATACACTCACACACACTATACACACACACTATACACACACACACACACACTATACACTCACACTACACACACACACACACACTATACACACACACTATACACACACACACACTATACACACACACACACACACACTATACACACACACTATACACACACACTATACACACACACACACACACTATACACACACACTATACACACACACTATACACACACACACACTATACACACACACTATACACACACACACACACACACTATACACACACACACTATACACTCACACACAATACACACACACTATACACACACACACTATACACTCACACACAATACACACACACTATACACACACACACACTATACACACACACTATACACACACACACACACACTATACACACACACTATACACACACACACACTATACACACACACACTATACACACACACTATACACACACACTATACACACACACACTATACACACACACACTATACACACACACTATACACACACACTATACACACACACACACTATACACACACACTATACACACACACACACACACTATACACACACACTATACACACACACACACTATACACACACACTATACACACACACACACACTATACACACACACTATACACACACACTATACACACACACACTATACACACACACACACTATACACTCACACACAATACACACACACTATACACACACACACACTATACACACACACTATACACACACACACACACACACACTATACACACACACTATACACACACACACACTATACACACACACACTATACACACACACACACTATACACACACACACTATACACACACACACTATACACACACACTATACACACACACTATACACACACACACACACACTATACACACACACTATACACACACACACACTACACACACACTATACACACACACACACTACACACACACACACACACACTATACACACACACACACTGCACACACACACACACACACTATACACACACACACACACTACACACTATACACACACACACACTACACACACACACACACACACTATACACACACACACACTGCACACACACACACACCGCAGCGTGACAGAAGCCAGATATTCATGCTGTATTTATAAAACACTTTACTCTTCAAAGTGTTTATAATTGTAGCGATTCTGTCTTTCATCTCTTCCTCTTTATCTCTCAGATCTGAGACCTTTATTGTTATGATGAGTAAAAAATCCTGATGTGACGAAGAATAAACCTTACATTTACTTAAATACACATTTTCTTAATTCCCCTAAAAAACACACCAGAAACAAAAACTACAACTACTATCAGTGATTAGAAATACTATGATTAGGATTAATACTATATCACTACTGTTACTAGAATTACTACAATACTAAGCTACACTAACTACTACTACTAATAGTATACCTGTTAATTCTACCAACAGTACTTCTAGTACTACTTCTATTATGACTATTATTATTACTACTATTACTACTCTGACTATTATTAATACTTTTGCTATACTAATACTACTTTTATTACTAATAGTGCTTCTACCAATAATACTGCTTTTACTACAACTACTATTAACACTGTTGCAACTACTACAATTACTACTACTACTTCTACTGTTATTAGTAACTATTTTATACTAATACTACTTTTACTACAACTAACATTACTGTTATTACCTCTGTAAATAATACTGCTATTACTACTACAACTAATATTACTACTATTTTTATTACTACTACAACTAAGACAATTCTTACTACTAATATTGCTAAAACTATAATATCTAACATTATTACTACTACTACTTCTTTTACTATTACTAACAATACTGTTTTTACTTCTACTTACAGTACTGATATTTCCACTGCAACAACTATTACTACTATTGTTATTACAACTGCAATTAACACTAGTGTTACTACTGATAATACTAAAACTATGATTTCTACTGTTATTACTACTATTACTATTGCAACTACTACCATTGTTGTTACTACTACAAGTAAGACTATACTTACTTATTACTGATATTATTACAACTACTACTTCTACTATTATTACTAAATATAGTATACTACTATTACTTCTTTTACTACAACTAATACAACAGTTATTACTCATACCAGTAGTACTGCTTTTATTACTACAACTATTACTACTATTGTTATTGCTAAATATACTATACAACAACTTATTTTACTACAAGTAGGAGAACTGTTATTACTCATATCAACAGTACTGCTATTACTACTATATCAACTATTACTACTACAATAATTAAGACTTATTACTTTCACTAAAACTATTACTACTTTTGGTAATATTGATATGCCTAGTTAGTCTTACTATTACATTACTACTACTTTATTACTATTATTACTACTATTACTAATAGTACTGCTATTACTACTATTTTTATTCACACAAAAGACGTATTACTATTGTTACTACAACTACTACCACTAGTATTACTTTCACTACCATTACAAAGACTATTGATAATATTGAAATTATTACTGTTACACTACTACTATATTACAATATCACTACTACTATTACTATTACTAGTTACTGTTATTTTTACTACAATTCCTACTACTATTACTAATGCTGCTGCTACTACCACTATGTATTATTATTACTACTGTTGCTATGATTTATTACTTCATTATTACATTTCCAAAATTGGACTAAATTAAAGGAAAATACTCGCCTGTTTATGGAATTCTATTGATTATGTTAGCATAATTAATTAATAATAATCAAATTTATATCCTGTTTGAAGTGTTTTCCAATATATATTTAAGTATTTGCAAATAAAACATGTATTATTATTATTATTATTATTATTATTATTATTATTATTATTCAGAGTTTATTCTCAGAGATCACTGAGCCGGAGAGATCCCCCGCTGGAGGCCCGGCTGCAGTTTAGCTGTGTATATGTTTAATGTGGTATTAGAGGCGTAGAGGAGGATATATGCGGGTTGTGGGGGTATAAAGCGAGTGTGTGTGGAGGCCCGGCAGGTCCGGTTGAGTGTGTGCTGGTTCTGTCAGATTAAAGGGGGGTTCTGTCGGGGTTCTGTTGAGCGGAACGGATGAAAGTGGGGTTTTTATTGGCGCTCTGATCCTCCGTCTCCTCGGCTCTGAACCGTCAGCCTGTCCAATAGAACTGAAACACCCATTAAACCCTGCTACTGGATCCGTCTCATACCACTACACACACTATACGCTCATATATATACACAAATATATACTACACTACACACTATACGCTCATATATATACACAAATATATACTACACTACACACTATACGCTCATATATATATACACAAGTATATACTACACTACACACACTATACACTCATATATACAAACATATATACTACACTACACACACTATACGCTCATATATATACACAAATATATACTACACTACACACACTATACGCTCAAATATATAAACAAATATATACTACACTACACACACTATACGCTCATATATACACAAATATATACTACACTACACACAATATACGCTCATATATATACACAAATATATACTACACTACACACACTATACGCTCATATATATACAAAAATATATACTACACTACACACACTATACGCTCATATATATACACAAATATATACTACACTACACACACTATACGCTCATATATATACACAAATATATACTACACTACACACACTATACGCTCATATATATATACACGAATATATACTACACTACACACACTATACGCTCATATATATACACAAATATATACTACACTACACACACTATACGCTCATATATATACACAAATATATACTACACTACACACACTATACGCTCATATATATACACAAATATATACTACACTACACACACTATACGCTCATATATATACACAAATATATACTACACTACACACACTATACGCTCATATATATACACAAATATATACTACACTACACACACTATACGCTCATATATATACACAAATATATACTATACTACACACACTATACACTCATATATATACACAAATATATACTACACTACACACACTATACACTCATATATATACACAAATATATACTACACTACACACACTATACGCTCATATATATACACAAATATATACTACACTACACACACTATACGCTCATATATATACACAAATATATACTACACTACACACTATACGCTCATATATATACACAAATATATACTACACTACACACACTATACGCTCATATATATATACACAAATATATACTACACTACACGCACTATACGCTCATATATATATACACAAATATATACTACACTACACACACTATACGCTCATATATATATACACAAATATATACTACACTACACACACTATACACTCATATATATACACAAATATATACTACACTACACACACTATACGCTCATATATATACACACAAGTATATACTACACTACACACACTATACGCTCATATATATACACAAATATATACTACACTACACACACTATACGCTCATATATACACACAAATATATACTACACTACACACACTATACGCTCATACATATACACAAATATATACTACACTACACACAATCTACGCTCATATATATACACAAATATATACTACACTACACACACTATACGCTCATATATATATACAAATATATACTACACTACACACACTATACGCTCATATATATATATACACAAATATATACTACACTACACGCACTATACGCTCATATATATACACAAATATATACTACACTACACACACTATACGCTCATATATATACACAAATATATACTACACTACACACTATACGCTCATATATATATACACAAATATATACTACACTACACACACTATACGCTCATGTATATATACACAAATATATACTACACTACACACACTATACACTCATATATATACACAAATATATACTACACTACACACACTATACGCTCATATATATACACACAAGTATATACTACACTACACACACTATACGCTCATATATATACACAAATATATACTACACTACACACACTATACGCTCATATATACACACAAATATATACTACACTACACACACTATACGCTCATATATATACACAAATATATACTACACTACACACAATATACGCTCATATATATACACAAATATATACTACACTACACACACTATACGCTCATATATATACACAAATATATACTACACTACACACAATATACGCTCATATATATACAAAAATATATACTACACTACACACACTATACACTCATATATATACACAAATATATACTACACTACACACACTATACGCTCATATATATACACAAATATATACTACACTACACACACTATACGCTCATATATACACAAATATATACTACACTACACACACTATACGCTCATATATACACAAATATATACTACACTACACACACTATACGCTCATATATATACACAAATATATACTACACTACACACACTATACGCTCATATATACACAAATATATACTACACTACACACACTATACGCTCATATATATATACACAAATATATACTACACTACACACACTATACGCTCATATATATATACACAAATATATACTACACTACACACACTATACGCTCATATATATACACAAATATATACTACACTACACACACTATACGCTCATATATATACACAAATATATACTACACTACACACAATATACACTCATATATACACACATATATACTACACTACACACACTATTCGCTCATATATACACAAATATATACTACACTACACACACTATACGCTCATATATATATATACACAAATATATACTACACTACACACACTATACGCTCATATATATATACACAAATATATACTACACTACACACACTATACGCTCATATATACACAAATATATACTACACTACACACACTATACGCTCATATATACACAAATATATACTACACTACACACACTATACGCTCATATATATACACAAATATATACTACACTACACACACTATACGCTCATATATATATACACAAATATATACTACACTACACACACTATACGCTCATATACATATACACAAATATATACTACACTACACACACTATACGCTCATATATACACAAATATATACTACACTACACACACTATACGCTCATATATATACACAAATATATACTACACTACACACACTATACGCTCATATATACACACAAATTTATACTACACTACAGACACTATACGCTCATATATATATACACAAGTATATACTACACTACACACACTATATGCTCATATATATACACAAATATATACTACACTACACACACTATACGCTCATATATGTACACAAATATATACTACACTACACACACTATACGCTCATATATATATACAAATATATACTACACTACACACACTATACGCTCATATATATACACAAATATATACTACACTACACACTATACGCTCATATATATACACAAATATATACAGTACTACACTACACACACTATACGCTCATATATATACACAAATATATACTACACTACACACACTATACGCTCATATATATACACAAATATATACTACACTACACACACTATATGCTCATATATATATACACAAATATATACTACACTACACACACTATACGCTCATATATATACACAAATATATACCACACTACACACACTATACGCTCATATATATACACAAATATATACTACACTACACACACTATACACTCATATATACACACATATATATACTACACTACACACACTATACGCTCATATATATATACATATATACTACACTACACACACTATACGCTCATATATACACAAATATATACTACACTACACACACTATACGCTCATATATATACACAAATATATACTACACTACACACACTATACACTCATATATATACACAAATATATACTACACTACACACACTATACACTCATATATACAAACATATATACTACACTACACACTATACGCTCATATATACACACATATATACACATATATACTACACTACACACACTATACGCTCATATATACACAAATATATACTACACTACACACACTATACGCTCATATATATACACAAATATATACTACACTACACACACTACGCTCATATATATACACAAATATATACTACACTACACACACTATATGCTCATATATATACACAAATATATACTACATTACACACACTATACGCTCATATATATACACAAATATATACTACACTACAGACACTATACGCTCATATATACACACAAATTTATACTACACTACAGACACTATACGCTCATATATATATACACAAATATATACTACACTACACACACTATACGCTCATATATATACACAAATATATACTACACTACACACACTATACGCTCATATATACACACAAATTTATACTACACTACAGACACTATACGCTCATATATATATACACAAATATATACTACACTACAGACACTATATGCTCATACATATACACAAATATATACTACACTACACACACTATACGCTCATATATGTACACAAATATATACTACACTACACACACTATACGCTCATATATATATATACACAAGTATATACTACACTACACACACTATACGCTCATATATATACACAAATATATAATACACTACACACACTATACGCTCATATATGTACATAAATATATACTACACTACACACACTATACGCTCATATATATATACACAAGTATATACTACACTACAGACACTATACGCTCATATATACACAAATATATACTACACTACACACACTATACGCTCATATATATACACACAAGTATATACTACACTACAGACACTATACGCTCATATATACACAAATATATACTACACTACACACACTATACGCTCATATATATACACAAATATATACTACACTACACACACTATACGCTCATATATATACACAAATATATAATACACTACACACACTATACGCTCATATATACACACAAATATATACTACACTACACACACTATACGCTCATATATATACACAAATATATACTACACTACACACAATATACGCTCATATATATATACACAAATATATACTACACTACACACACTATACGCTCATATATATACACAAATATATACTACACTACACACAATATACGCTCATATATACACACATATATACTACACTACACACACTATACGCTCATATATATACACAAATATATACTACACTACACACAATATACGCTCATATATATACACAAATATATACTACACTACACACACTATACGCTCATATATATACACAAATATATACTACACTACACACACTATATGATCATATATATACACAAATATATACTACACTACACACACTATACACTCATATATACACACATATATATACTACACTACACACACTATAAGCTCATATATATACACAAATATATACTACACTACACACACTATACGCTCATATATATACACAAATATATACTACACTACACACACTATACGCTCATATATATACACAAATATATACTACACTACACACAATATACGCTCATATATATACACAAATATATACTACACTACACACACTATACGCTCATATATATACACAAATATATACTACACTACACACAATATACGCTCATATATATACACAAATATATACTACACTACACACACTATACACTCATATATATACACAAATATATACTACACTACACACACTATACGCTCATATATATATACACAAATATATACTACACTACACACACTATACGCTCATATATATACACAAATATATACTACACTACACACACTATACGCTCATATATATACACAAATATATACTACACTACACACACTATACGCTCATATATACACAAATATATACTACACTACACACACTATACGCTCATATATATATACACAAATATATACTACACTACACACACTATACGCTCATATATATATACACAAATATATACTACACTACACACACTATACGCTCATATATATACACAAATATATACTACACTACACACACTATACGCTCATATATATACACAAATATATACTACACTACACACAATATACGCTCATATATACACACATATATAGTACACTACACACACTATACGCTCATATATACACAAATATATACTACACTACACACACTATACGCTCATATATATATACACAAATATATACTACACTACACACACTATACGCTCATATATATATACACAAATATATACTACACTACACACACTATACGCTCATATATATACACAAATATATACTACACTACACACACTATATGCTCATATATATACACAAATATATACTACACTACACACAATATACGCTCATATATACACAAATATATACTACACTACACACACTATACGCTCATATATATATATATATATACACAAATATATACTACACTACACACACTATACGCTCATATATATACACAAATATATACTACACTACACACACTATACGCTCATATATATACACAAATATATACTACACTACACACAATATACGCTCATATATACACAAATATATACTACACTACACACACTATACGCTCATATATATACACAAATATATACTACACTACACACACTATACACTCATATATATACACAAATATATACTACACTACACACACTATACACTCATATATATACACAAATATATACTACACTACACACACTATACGCTCATATATATACACAAATATATACTACACTACACACACTATACGCTCATATATACACAAATATATACTACACTACACACAATATACGCTCATATATACACACATATATACTACACTACACACACTATACGCTCATATATATACACAAATATATACTACACTACACACACTATACGCTCATTTATATATACACAAATATATACTACACTACACACACTATACGCTCATATATATATACACAAATATATACTACACTACACACACTATACGCTCATATATATATACACAAATATATACTACACTACACACACTATACACTCATATATATACACAAATATATACTACACTACACACACTATACGCTCATATATATACACAAATATATACTACACTACACACACTATACGCTCATATATATACACAAATATATACTACACTACACACAATATACGCTCATATATACACACATATATACTACACTACACACACTATACGCTCATATATATACACAAATATATACTACACTACACACACTATACGCTCATATATATATACACAAATATATACTACACTACACACACTATACGCTCATATATATACACAAATATATACTACACTACACACACTATACGCTCATATATATACACAAATATATACTACACTACACACACTATACGCTCATATATATACACAAATATATACTACACACACTATACGCTCATATATATAAATAAATATATACTACACTACACACAGTATACACTCATATATACACACATATATATACTACACTACACACACTATACGCTCATATATATACACAAATATATACTACACTACACACACTATACGCTCATATATATACACAAATATATACTACACTACACACACTATACACTCATATATATACACAAATATATACTACACTACACACACTATACACTCATATATCCAAACATATATACTACACTACACACTATACGCTCATATATACACACATATATACACATATATACTACACTACACACACTATACGCTCATATATACACAAATATATACTACACTACACACACTATACGCTCATATATATACACAAATATATACTACACTACACACACTATACGCTCATATATATACACAAATTTATACTACACTACACACACTATACGCTCATATATACACAAATATATACTACACTACACACACTATACGCTCATATATATACACAAATATATACTACACTACACACACTATACGCTCATATATATACACAAATTTATACTACACTACACACACTATACACTCATATATACACACATATGCATATACTACACTACACACACTATACGCTCATATATATACACAAATATATACTACACTACACACACTATACGCTCATATATATACACAAATATATACTACACTACACACACTATACGCTCATATATACACACAAATATATACTACACTACACACACTACACGCTCATATATACACAAATATATACTACACTACACACACTATACGCTCATATATACACAAATATATACTACACTACACACACTATACGCTCATATATATATACACAAATAAATACTAAAAAAAAAAAACCCACCAAATTGAAAACCTCTGGAATATAATCAAGAGGAAGATGGATGATCACAAACCATCAAACCACCAAACTGAACTGCTTGAATTTTTACACCAGGAGTAAAGCAGCATAAAGTTATCCAAAAGCAGTGTGTAAGACTGGTGGAGGAGAACATGATGCCAAGATGCATGAAAAAAAACTGTGATTAAAATCAAACCAGGATTATTCCACCAAATATTGATTATTTCTGAACTCTTAAAACTTTATGAATATGAACTTGTTTTCTTTGCATTATTTGAGGTCTGAAAGTTCTGCATCTTTTTTTGTTATTTCAGCCATTTCTCATTTTCTGTAAATAAGAATAATGCAGTAGTATAATAAAATAATAAAAATAATAAAAAACAGTATACTTGTGCTGTTATTACTACTAATAATTTTCTGAATACTAACAGTGTTATTACTTGTACCAAAAATAGTGCTATTACAATTACAACTGATATTACTACTATTGTTATTACTTCTACAACTAAGACTATTTTACTATTACTCCTACTGCTAGTAGTATTTCTATTTCTGCTGCATGACCTCATGAAGATACTGAATATTAAACGTGTTCCTGTATTGCTTTAATATAGTCTTCAATATTAAATTTAAAGGGGTGTGTCCAAACTTACACTGGTGTAACTGGTGCACTGAGTGTGAGTGCGGGCCGGGTGGGTGTGCGAGGGGAAAGTGTGAAGCTGGTGATATTTACTCAGCAGCAGCAGCAGCAGGTCTG
Source organism: Astyanax mexicanus (assembly GCF_023375975.1). Taxonomy (NCBI): domain Eukaryota; kingdom Metazoa; phylum Chordata; class Actinopteri; order Characiformes; family Acestrorhamphidae; genus Astyanax; species Astyanax mexicanus. The sequence goes on from NC_064429.1 coordinate 37,968,938, forward strand.
ATGCAACCCTCAGTAATATCAGAGTAATAAACGCTGTAAAATCGAGCGTAGCGTGAAGCTCTCGCTCAGATTAAACTTTCATTACTCCCGCAGTGTTTATACGGGTTTATAATCAGAATTAAATATTCTTTATAATCAGAATCCAGAACACACACAGATCTCTCAGCTTTTACCTAAAGTTAATATCATAAAAATTACATTCTGAAACATCACACTCTGCACTGAAACAAAGCTACAGAGAGGATACAAGCTGAATTTATAGCTTTAGTAGGTGTTTAACACTGTAGGTGGCTTCTGTGGTGTTGTCAGGGTGTTGCTACGCATATTAATCCATGTAGTTATGTTTGCTAGGGTCTTGTTATGTAGTTGATATGGTCCAGGTGGTTGTTATTGTGTTGCTAAAGGGTTACAATAGTTTTGCTAAGTGGTTGCCGTGGTGTTGCTACACATGTTGCTACGCACGGTGTTGCAACGCATGTTAATCCATGTAGTTGTGTTTGCAAGGGTCTTGTTATGTGGTTGATGTGGTTCAGATGGTTGTTATGATGTTGCTAAGTAGTTGCAATGTTTTTGCTAAGTGGCTGCTGTGGTGTCATTAGGTTGCTTCTATGTATGTTAATCCATGCAGTTCTGTTTTCTAGGTTCTTGTTTTGTATTTGATGTGGTCCAGATGGTTGTTATGATGTTGCTAAGTGGTTGCAATGTTTTTGCTAAGTGGCTGCTGTCGTGTCATTAGCATGTTGCTATGTATGTTAATCCATGTAGTTGCTTTGGTCCTGTTATGTATCTGCAAGGGTCTTGTTATGTACTTGATGTGGTCCAGGTGGCTGTTATAGTGTTGCTAAGTGGTTGCCATATTTTTTCCATGTGGTTGCTGAGGTATCGTTAGGGTGTTACGTGCTACATATGTTAATCCATGGAGTTGCACTGGTCCTGCTAAGTGGTTAAAATGGAGGCAGTATAGTAATTCAGGTGGTTGTTATGGTGTTGCTAAGTGATTACTACTGTAAGTGGCTGATTTGGTGTGCTAAGTGGTTCCTATGGTGTTGGTAGGTAGTCCAAAAAGTTGTTTGCTTGCTGCTAAGTGGTTTGTAATTCAGGTGGCTGCTGTGGTGTTATTAGGTAAGCTGCTAAATATGTTAATTCATGTAGATGCTTTGGCCCTTAGTTGTTATGGCGTTGCAAAGTGGTTGCTACAGTAAGTGTTTGATTTGAAGTGGTTGCCATGGTGTTGTTAGCTGCTTGTTATGCTAGTCCAAATGGTTGTTTGGTAGCTGCTAAGTGCTAGTTTTTTCTATTTTCTTTCATTGTTGGTTTTACTTTTGTCCTTTTATCTTTTTATTTCATTAATTTTGTCCTTCTATTTTTTATAATGTTTTAACTTTATTTAAGTTCTATCATTTACCTTATCATTTATCATTTATTTTAGTTCTCTATTTTTTAATTGTGTTTATATTTTATTATTATAATTATTTATCTCTTTTATCTCTTTATTTTATTTCTTCTTAATTAAATCTTAGATTGTTTGCTTGTTTTTATTTTTAAACTTTAAATTTTTCTGCCCTTATTTTTTAAATGCACTTCAAGTATACTTTATTGGGTATAAAAATATATTTTAATATACTGTTCTACAATTTTTAGCGTGTTACAAATTTACTTTATTTTTTTTTATTTGACATTTAAATTAAATGTTATTTAACACTATATCCTATAATTTACTTACATTTATATTTTCCTCTATATAATTACAGAGCATTAAAATACATTTTAACTGTTTTATTAATGTAATACCTAAATATTTTTATTTAAAACATTTTACCAGTGTAATATTTAATTTACTTTCAAAAAAGTTCCAAAATACAGTGAACTTTAAGTGAACTACTGTAACAGAGGATTTTAACACTCTTTGTTAAAAATGTACAAAATAATATATATATATATATACATACATACATATATATATATATATATATATATATACATACATATATATATACATGTATAGTACATAAATACCTTATAATAAATCAACTTCCCCTTTAGTTAGTAATAACTTTTTTTTTTAATTTATGCTAACAGATTTTTATTTCCCATTATTTAAAAAAAATGAGCAAACCTAAAGCCCTAAAAAGTTAAATAAACTCAACTTATCCGGTCTTACAGTATAACAAAAATAAAAAAAAGTTAAATCAACTTCCCCTTTAGTTGTAATAACTTGATGTTCTAAGTTATGATAACTTAAGTTTTCATTCCCCATTACTTAACTTTTTTAAGGCAACCATTTTTTTTTTAAAGTAAACTCAACTTGTTCCCAAAAAACACAAAATAATTGTTTGTCTGTTAAAATTAAATATAAAAATTCCCCCCATGTGCAGCCCGTTTATCGGGCGCAGGTTCTGATAACAGTCTGATCTCTGATCAGTCAGACAGACAGGTCTCCTCTCAGAGTTAAAGCAGAAGAAGCTCCAGGCTCTGATTGAAGCTCCGCCCCCTTCAGAACCGCTCAGCCGGGTCGGGCCGGGTGATGGATGGGTTCACGGCCCCGGCCGAAGCCCCCGGCCGACCTCCTGATCCTTATCTGATTCTTCAGTCCGTCAGAAAAGCAACAGTCCAATCTGCTTTAGTTTCTAAACAAAGAGCTGCAGCTACAGCGCCTGTCAAACATTCAGACACGCCCCCCCCAATACACCTCCACACATTCTCAATAAACTACTGCTTTTATATCTGCATTACAACGGAACATGAAAAATCACATATAAAAAAACAGTTTCTGAATCAGTTTCTCTGATTTTGCTATTTATAGGTTTATGTTTGAGTAAAATGAACATTGTTGTTTTATTCTGTAAACTACAGACAACATTTCTCCCAAATTACAAATAAAAATATTCTCATTTAGAGCATTTATTTACAGAAAATGAGAAATGACTGAAATAACAAAAAAGATGCAGAGCTTTCAGACCTCAAATAATGCAAAAAAAAAAAAAAAAAAAAAGGTAATATTCATAATTCAAGTTTTAAGAGATCAGAAATCAATATTTGGTGGAATAAACCTGGTTTCGTTTTGGCATCATGTTCTCCTCCACCAGTCTTACACACTGCTTTTGGATAACTTTATGCTGCTTTACTCCTGGTGCAAAAATTCAAGCAGTTCAGTTTGGTGGTTTGATGGTTTGTGATCATCCATCTTCCTCTTGATTATATTCCAGAGGTTTTTAATTTGGTAAAATCAAAGAAACTCATTGTTATTAAGTGCTCTCTTATTTTTTTGTTACAGAGCTATATATTGTATATTGATTATGTATTAATATTAGTTTCTGCAATCTATACAATGTGAACGTTTGGGTACACATTTCTTTATTTTAAAGTTTTATAAAAATCTTACTGCATTTAGTTTAGAAATGCTCTGAGAGTTTATTTTTAGACAAAATCAGAGATTTTAAGCCTCTATGGAATGGTGAAAATAATTAGTATTAACAACATAATTTATTATATATAACTACAACTTCTTATGCTCTATCTGGACAGAATTAGTTTCTCAGGGGGTTCTGGGTAATTTTCTCTTTTATGGGGGTTTTTATCCTCTGTGATTTTATTCCCGTCCAGAACGATCATTAAAATTACAGGCTGAATTATCTACTGTTTTTCTCTGAACTCCGTGCTCCTCCGGTAATTTTAGTCCCGTCCGGACGCACATCTCTGAGTTTCGTCTCCTCGCTTTTAATAAAATAGATATTTGTCCACTGCCGCACACCGTAATTACACTTTGGGCGCACCACGGTTTCCACGGAGATCCACGTTAAAAACACAACAGCGAGTGGAAATGGAGGAGCTACTGAACGCCGTGATGATGTCATGTGATCGAGAAAAACTAAAGCCTAAAAACTCACTGATCCTCCTGTTTTTACAATTGCAGTCCGGATGCAGGAGATTTATATTTCACACAGACGCCCCCTGAGAAACTAATCCCATTCAGACAGAGCTTTAGAAGATTAGACACTGGTACTGCAGAGACAGGACACGTCACCTGCCACCTGCCACCTGCCACCCGCCACCCGTCACCTGTCACCTGTTGCAGTGATTAATACAGTCCTCAGGCTCCTCTTCTTCTTCTCCTATTCAGAGTCAGTGGTCTGATTGGTGGAGTTTCAGATTAGTCCTTCAACAAACTGCTGCTCCCACAGGAAGCTGCTAACGGGGTGGGCGGATCCGCACAATCCTCGTATCTCCGGAGTGTGTGTTTGTGAAAGTATGTACGTGTGTGTGTGTGTGTGTGTGTGTGTGTGTGTGTGTGTGTGTGTGTGTGTGTGTGTGTTCATCGTGTCTAAGCAGTAAATGAAGGGCTGGTAATGAAGTAACGCTCCGTTCACTCGTGATAAATAAAAGCAGAAGGAGGTGAATTACACACTCGTCTTTCAGTCCCTAATTACCTCCACCCATCCCTCACTCTCTCACTTCTTTATCTCACCATCACTCTGACAGCATAGATAGATAGATAGATAGATAGATAGATAGATAGATAGATAGATAGATAGATAGATAGATAGATAGATAGATAGATAGATAATCACTCAGACTCACAGACAGACAGATAGATAGACTGATATTCAGGCCATTAGACAGACAGACACTCAGACTTGCAGACAGACAGACAGCTACTCTAGCCAATAGATGGACAGATAGATAGAAACTCAGACCGACAGACAGAAATACAGGTAGATACTCAAACCGATTGACAGACAGACACTCAGACTGACAGAGAGACACACACAGACAGATACTCAGGCCAATAGATGGACAGATAAATAGACACTCAGACTGACAGACACACAGTCAGATAGATAGAGAGACAGACAGTTACATCAATAGATAGATAGACACTCAGACAGACAGACAAATAGATACTGAGGCCAAGAGAAATATAGATAGACACTTAGAATAAAAGACAGATACTCAGTCTGTTAGACAGACACACAGACAGATAGATACTCAAACCGATAGAGAGACAGAGACACACACAGACAGATACTCAGGACAATAGATAGACAGATAAATAGACACACAGACAGACAGGAACACAGACAGATAGATACTCAGACAGACAGACAGACAGACACTCAGACTGGCAGACAGACAGACAGACAGATACTCAGGCCAATAGATGGACAGATAGATGGAAACTCAGACAGACAGACAGACAGACAGACAGATAGATACTCAAACCGATTGACAGACAGACACTCAGACTGACAGAGAGACACACACAGACAGATACTCAGGCCAATAGATGGACAGATAAATAGACACTCAGACTGACAGACACAGAGACAGATAGATAGAGGGACAGACAGTTACATCAATAGATAGATAGACATTCGGACTGACAGACAGACACTCAGGCCGATGGATAAATAGACACTTAAACCAACAGATAGATAGACAGAGAGACAGACAGAGAGACAGACAGACAGACAGACAGACAGACAGACAGACAGACAGACAGACAGACAGACAGACAGATAGATAGATAGATAGATAGATAGATAGATAGATAGATAGATAGATAGCAGGATCTACAGGCCCAGCTGTAACCTGCAGAACCTCCATACCCAACCGTCTCAATCTCATCTTCAATTGCTCGTTTTTCACTGCATTAAAACTGAGACTGAGGACAAGAGCAAAAGAGATGGAAACTGGAGAATGATAGAGGGCGAGAGGAGAGAGGGAGAGAGAGAGAGAGAGAGAGGGAGAGAGAGAGAGAGAGAGAAAGAGGACGTCTGATCTTCCTCATGGTAAAAGCATCAGCCGTGAAGGGGAACGACGCCTTTTCCATAAATTTCTCCAGAGCAACGCTTCAGAGAGAGCCTTGACAACCAGCATCGAACACACACAGATAAATCACACACACACACACACACACACACTACACACACACACACACACACACACACACACACACACACAGCAATACACAGATAAATCTACCCTTGGGCCGTCAGACAGATCCTGAAACAGCTTCACCCATCTCGCTTCTGTTTATAACCTCTGTATATACCCCACTATAAAGACCAACCAGCAGCCCCTTCACACACACACACACACACACGCAAACACGTCTGAAACATAGTGATAAAGTTCTTCTTCCTAAAAAAAAAAAAAATACTACGCACAGTTTTCACGGTCAAAAATAATAATAATAATAATAATAATAATAATAATAATAATAATAATAATAATAATAATAATAATAATAATAATAATAAAAAACCCCAGTTTGCTGCCGTTATTTCTCAGATATAGCAGATATATAAATGATTACAGGGGTGGGCCTGTTCACTGAGGGCCCTTAGGGCATGTCAGTGTGTCTTTGTTATCATAACGATGGGAAAAGTAAGCCTTGCGCTGCTCAAAATGCATTAAAGGCTGTACTAATAATTAATAATTAAACTAATTAACTAATTAAACTAATTAACTAATTAAACTAATTAACTAATAATTAAAGGATGTACTAATGTACCTGAACACACCTCATTTCCAGAACACCACGCCCATCAGTGTAGATATATTCAGAAGATCTGCCGCTGTTTAAACCAGGCAGGAGGAAAATAGGAGTGAAAATAGACTGTTGGCGGGGTGTAAGATAGCGATGATCATCACAATGTACCTTGCAAAATGAAGAGATCACTTCAGTTTCTGAATCAGTTTCTCTGATTTTGCTATTTATAGGTTTATGTTTGAGTAAAATGAACATTGTTGTTTTATTCTATAAACTACAGACAACATTTCTCCCAAATTCCAAATAAAAATATTCTCATTTAGAGCATTTATTTACAGAAAATGAGAAATGACTGAAATAACAAAAAAGATGCAGAGCTTTCAGACCTCAAATAATGCAAAGAAAACAAGTTCATATTCATAAAGTTTTAAGAGTTCAGAAATAATCAATATTTGGTGGAATAACCCTGGTTTTTAATCACAGTTTTAATTTCATGCATCTTGGCATCATGTTCTCCTCCACCAGTCTTACACACTGCTTTTGGATAACTTTATGCTGCTTTACTCCTGGTGTAAAAATTCAAGCAGTTCAGTTTGGTGGTTTGATGGTTTGTGATCATCCATCTTCCTCTTGATTATATTCCAGAGGATTTATCTCAAGTTACGGCAACTTTACAAAACGTTCTTAACTTTTAATGAAAGTTAAAATGTGAGAACTGTTTTTTTTAGGTCATTTTAGAGTATTTCTATTGGTCCATTCTTTAAGGATTTTTTTTTTTGTCACAGTGTAAATTCAAATTATGTAGTAGACTAAAACTAAAAAGTAAGATTATACGTTAGTTTTAAAATGCTGTGACCTTCTACTGGGGGGTGTTTATTGTTTTATTTGTGATCAAAGTAAATAAATGTATAAATACATTTTTTAAAAGTTAAATGTTAAAATGATTGTGTGCATTTCATATAAAAGTACTTTTATATTTGTATGATATTTGATGAGGTAAACGGTCAGCGTGACCTGATGATCTGCGAGACGTTCCCGTATTTCACCGTGTTCCTGTAGTCCTGCCCGGGCAGCGAGACGGATGCCGTGTTTTCGATGGTCCAGCGTTTTTGATTTAGATTCCCCGTCTCAGAAGCGCTGCTGTATATCACACGCTAACAGAGCGATATTAAAAACATCTGGGGGATAAATTTGGGCCGGTTTTAGCGCCGTTTCTCCGCTCAGCCGGCCGGCGCTGAGGATGCTTCCCATTCCACCATGACGGTGGTTCCAGCTCGGCGCTCTGGAGGATCAGGACCGGTACCGGACCGTTATTTACAGGAACTCAGGGACGGCCTGTTTGTGTAGCTAGCGGACCTGGTTGACCCGGAACCTATAAATTCATGAGTGATGTTTTGTTTCTCCGCCTCTTTCCTCAGGGTCAGATGGGGTTGGACTGAACTGAGGAGGCTTGAAGATCTCAACGGTCAGGAACGAAAAAGGTTCTTCAGGTAGAAATATAATAACAATATTATTTATTATAACTTTAAGGGCGGTTTCTCTGGTCTGGATCAGTTGATGAGTTTGTTTATTTGGAGCTTCAGTTTCTCCCTCTGTTTGGTTTGTTTTCACACAGGTATAAAAACCTAAACGCACCAAAATGCGCACCAATAAACTACACGAGCACATCAGAGTCTCCTCTGATTGGTCAAAGTTGTCTGATGTGGGAGTAAAAATATACATCTACAAAAAAAGTTACTATAGCGAGATGATTCTATGTGTTCCAGCGTAAATATATCTGTGTTTTAACAAAAAACTGAACACTGAAACTCTGTAATATTGTCTATAATATATATATTTTAGTTTATACTGCAACTTATCAGCAGTTTAGCTCTAAAAAAAACAAGGAGTATATTTGATAGTTGGGTCGAATCGAGACCAGATCACGTTCTCACCACAACTGAACCAGCGCTCCAGAGTTTAATTGGAACCGCAAGGTCTCAATCCGGTTCTTTTGATCCGAATCCGAGTGTGATTACTGTTTTCACACCTGATCAATCAAACCGCACTAAAGTTACAAACAGACCAGATTTTGTTTTAACCGAACCAAATAGCTCTGGTGTGAAAAGACCCTGAATCTAACTCAAGCCGTATGTCTTCTGGAGTAAAAGAGTTCAGGGCATGTGTCTGTCTGATATAATTACTGTGTTTAAGACCTGAAAGAGGAACTGAAAACAAAAACGGAGAATAAAAAAACACCCTAAAGGGTTAAACATGAGACATTAAATCTGTACACATGAAGAGGGGAAAATGAGCTGATTCTAAAGATCGATCTCGGGTTTATATGAATCAAAATATAAATCAAAATCAGATCATTCAAATGAAGATCGGTTTGAATCGAAAAAAAAATATTTTTTTAAAAACACACACCTAGAAATAAGTGATTGGAACACCTGAGATCAATGTGTTTTATGGAAATGCAGTGAAAATGTATAATAACTGTATAATAATACTAATAATATCTATATATACTAAACTGAGGATCAGCCCAGTCTCAGTGTCGGTGGTTCACCCCTGAGTGACCCCTCTCTCCTGAACAGGTAGGTCTCTATCGCCTCTCTTACCTGCAGGGCAGGTGTGTGGGGGGGGGGGTCAGGGTGGCCGGCCGTGTCGCAGGGTCACCGGGGGGGTGGGGGTGGGGGGTATTTACTCCGGCTCCTGTTAGTCTTACCTGAGTCTCGGTGATGCATGACTGCAGGCAGCAAGGTTAATAACTGCAGCACAACTACCTGAGTGTGTGTGTGTGTGTGTATTAGTGTGTGTGTGTGTGTGTGTATTAGTGTGTGTGTGTGTGTGTGAGCAGGGGTCAGTGATCAGTGAGCTTCGCCAACCGTGAATAAGAGTTTAAGATTTTATTTCTGCAGATCAGTTTAGTTCTCTTTTACCGGGTTCAGTCAGGTCAGAATCCAGAACTGGATCCATTTATTACAGAATTATCCCCCCTGAACACTAAACACACCAAAAAACTGCAGAATTAACACAGAAATACAGAGAGAAATGCTGTAATTTATACACCGCCCGTTAGTTATTAAAAGAATCGTGTTATTGATCATCTATTCAGCTTTTCACGCTACAGGAGAAAGAATCAGAGCACCAGAAAGACTGATATAAAAGCCCAAAATCAATATAAAACAGCCGCATTACAGGAATGAATCAAATCTGTGTAAAATAACAACAGGATATCTCACTTTCTATAACTGCTCTCAGAAATTAGCTGTTATTCAAGTGTTTTGTTAAGAGAGAAAGACAATAAATAAGAATCAATTCCTTCTTAAATGGTTCTATTCTATGAAAAGATGATCAGTTTTGAACATCTCTGCTGGATTTTCTCAGTCAGTTTTATGAGGTAGAGTCTCCTGGAATTCAGGCTTTCAGTTAACAGCTGTGCTGAACTCATCAAGAGTTAATTACTTGTCTCTTCTAATATTCTAATCCATATTATAAGAAGCATGAACTACTCAACTAAGTAAAAATATTTTAAGAAAAAATGAAGCTCAGTCAATGCCAAAAAGACAATTTTAAGAAGACTTTGAAAATAAAACGTATCCTCAAGCGCAGTCGCAAAATTGACATCAAAAAACAATATAATGATGAAATTGGCACTCATCAGGGCCACCCCAGGAAATGAGGGGCAAGAGTTTCCTCTGTTGCACAGAATAAGTTCATCAGAGTTGAGTATTAAAAAATGATTAGATCAGGTGTGTTGATAAGGGATATCTCAAATCTAATACTGCTCTCAGAAATTAGGTGTTACTAAAGTGTTTTTAGTAAATAATGCAATAAATAAAACTCTTAAGCCCTATTTTAGTAATGTTCCATATTCTATAAATCCATATTATGGATTAAGCTCAGTCAACCTAAAAAGGAAATTTTAAGAACTTTGAAAATAAGGATTAACCTCAAGTGCAATCGCAAAGATTATCAAACATGTTACGATGATGAAACTGGCACTCATCAGGACCATCAAGAGTTGCAGAGGAGAAGTTCCTCAGAGTTACCAGCTTCAGAAACTGACAGGATTGAAATGGATTATGTATATATTTTTGCAGTGAATCAGGTGTGTTGATATTTCTAATACTGCTTTTAGAAATTAGGTGTTACTAAAGTGTTTTTAGTAAATAAGGCAATATATAAAACTCTTAAGCCCTATTTGAGTAATGTTCCATGTTACATAAATCCATATTATGGGAAGAACGAGTAAAGAAAGTTAAGAGAAAAAAAAATGACTTTCAGAAAAAATTAATCTCAGTCAATCCCAAAAGGATTTGTTTTTTTGAGAACTAAAAATAAGAAGTATCCTCAAGTGCAGTCTCCCCAAAGACCATTAGATACATTATGATGATGAAACTGGCACTCATCAGGACTGTCAAGAGTTACCAGCTTCAGAAGACGAATCAGGTGTGTTGATATGGGATCTCTAATAGTATTTCTATTTCAGATATGCCTAATACTGCTTTTAGAAATTAGGTGTTAAAGTGTTTTTCAGTAAATAAGGCATTAAATAAAACTCTTACTTAAGCTCTATTTGAGTAATGTTCTATTTTCTATATCTCCATATTATTGCAAGAACAAGTAAAGAAAGTAAAGAAGGAAAATTACTTATTAAAAAAATTAAGCTCAGTCAATAACTTATAATAAATTATAATGAAGTTGCAAAAATGATCGAAAATGTTATGATGATGAAACTGGCACTCATCAGGACTGTCAAGATTTGCAGAGGATAGGTTCCTCAGAGTTACCAGCCTCAGAAACTGACAGAATTAAATGAATTATATATATATATATATATTGCAGTACAGTACATCAGGTGTGTTGAGAGCAGGTAGAGCACTAAAATGTGCAGAACACTAAACCACCAGAACCAGGGTTGAGAAAAAGAACATTAAATAAAGATTTTACTGATTTTACAGCGTAAGGTGCTGTAAACGTTTAATTATTTACTGTATATAATTTGTTTTGTCATCATGATTTGCAATAGGATCAGTCAGCATATTTATCTAAAGCAGAAACAGAAACAAAGAATAAAAAATCGATAACATTTAAAACCCCCGTCTTAAACCCCATCTGAGAACAGCTGAGTCTGAACGTCCTGCACTGATGCTGGCAGCGAGACGTCCTGCGGGAGCCGGTCTGGCGTGAGATGCATGATGATGCGGCGGCGGCGGGGTGAGGGATAACTGCTTTGTAAGGAAGAAACAGGCGGATCGGATCGATACGTGAATAAAAATCAGGATTAAAGAGCTCAGGAGGGATGAGCTGCTGCAGCCAGGAGGAGTCCACTAGTACTAGTACAGTACTATTCTATTATATATTTACACACCATAAAATAAAATATATACAGTGCCCTCCATAATTATTGGCACCCCTGGTTAAGATGTTCTTTAGCTTCTCATAAATTGAGTTTTGTTCAAAATAATATAGGACCACGATGGAAAAAAGAGTAAAAAACAACCTTTAACTCAAGTGAATTTATTCAGTAGGAAAAAAATCCCACATTAAGAAATAATTATTTAACATCAAATCATGTGTGCCACAATTATTAGCACCCCTGATGTTAATACTTTGTACAACCCCCTTTTGCCAACAAAACAGCACCTAATCTTCTCCTGTAATGTTTCACAAGATGGGAGAATACAGAAAGAGGGATCTTTGACCATTCCTCTTTGCACATTCTCTCTAAATCATCCAACGACCTGGGTCCTCTCCTCTGCACTCTCCTCTTCAGCTCACCCCACAGGTTTTCAATGGGGTTGAGGTCTGGGGACTGAGATGGCCATGGGAGGAGCTTGATTCTGTGTGCGGTGAACCATTTCTGTGTAGATTTGGCCACATGTTTAGGGTCATTATCTTGCTGAAAGACCCAGTGACGACCCATCTTCAGCTTTCGGGCAGAAGCCACCAGATTTTGTTTTAAAATGTCCTGGTATTTTAGAGCATTCATGATGCCATGCACCCTAACAAGGTTCCCAGGGCCTTTAGAAGAGAAACAGGCCCACAGCATCACTGATCCCCCGCCGTATTTCACAGTGGGCATGAGGTGCTTTTCTGCATACTCAGCTCTTGTGTTACGCCAGACCCACTTAGAGCATTTGTTGCCAAAAAGCTCTATCTTTGTTTCATCTGACCAAAGCACACGGTCCCAGTTGAAGTCCCAGTACCGCTTAGCAAACTCCAAACGTTTGCGTTTATGATTGTGAGTGAGAAATGGTTTCTTCCGTGCATGCCTCCCAAACAGCTTGTTGGCATGTAGATAGCGCCTGATGGTTGTTTTGGAGACTTTGTGACCCCAAGAAGCTACCATTTGTTGCAATTCTGTAACAGTGAGCTTTGGAGAACTTTTTATTTCTCTTATCATCCTCCTCACTGTGCGTGGTGGCAAAATAAACTTGCGTCCTCGTCCAGGCTTGTTTACCACTGTTCCAGTTGTTTTAAACTTCTTAATAATTCCTCTGACAGTAGATATGGACAGGTGTAGGCGAGTAGCGATTTTCTTGTAGCCATTGCCTGACTTGTGAAGGTCAACACACATCTGCCTCACTTGAATGGTATGTTCCTTTGTCTTTCCCATGTTGAAGATAAATGGCCTCTGTGTCACGTCATATTTATACCCCAGGGAAACAGGAAGTTGTGAATTACTAATTAAATGTTCCTACATACTCTGATCAACTTCGTAAACTACTGTAGAAGTGACAGAAATACTTTTATTAAATTTATTTCCTAAGAATTGTTAGGGGTGCCAATAATTGTGGAACAGGTGATTTTATGAAGAATAATTATTTCTTAGTCAGGGATTTTATTTCCCCCTTAAAATTTACTTGAGTTAAAGGTTGGACTTTACTTTTTTTCCCATCGTGGTCCTATATTATTTTGAACAAAACTCAATTTATGAGAAGCTAAAGAACACATCTTAACCAGGGGTGCCAATAATTATGGAGGGCACTGTACTATGTTTTACTATGCTTACTATACTTTTCCTCCTGCCTGGTTTAAACAGCAGCAGATCTTCTGAATATATCTACACTGATGGGCGTGGTGTTCTGGAAATGAGGTGTGTTCAGGTACATTTCTGGAGTTTTATCTTGTTTATCTTGGTAACAGAAAACACAGGAGCTCCACTGACTGAATACAACCTAGACAGACGCCAACAGTCAGACGTTCATCACTATCTCGGTAACAACGGCGCTGTGCCGAGCCGAGCGTACACCCCCACTTATTACACACACATGAACACACAGCAGCACCAACCCAACTTTTACATCAACAATAAACAGAATAGTAAATAAAATAACATTGCTGTTCCCGTAAATGAGCTGCTGGAGCTCCTTCACAGCGTCAACCAGCAGCTCAGTTTCCTCTGCTGAGAAGAGTTTGTTGAACACGTCCAGGTAGCTGCACCGTTACAATAGCAATCCACCAAAGTCAGAGCTCACCTGATCTACTCTTAAAGGGAATGATGAGCAAGAGACACTCTGATTGGTTTATTATTTCACGTTACGCCCAAAACATGATTAACCACGCCCATGATTAATTAAGAGAATTATAGCATGACTTTTGTGTTGTGTTTCGAGACGCTCAAGGTGTACTTTTCCCATCGTTATGATAGCAAAGACACACTGACTAAACACACACCCTAAATCAAGCTGCACGGCTCACCTATAGATAGCTAAAATGAGGCTTTATGTGTCTAAATATTTATGAAAGAGGAACCCAGCAATCAGATACTTTAATTAAGTTTCTTTAAGTTAAATCCCGGTCATGCAGCTTGCCATCAGCTACCGGAGCCCCGAGAGAGCACACACATATACACAACTCATATCTAGTCCCTGTAAAAGAGAAGTAGTTCAAATAGAGTAGGACTCGCTGGAGCAGATAAATAAACATCAGTTCTATCAAAATGTAACATGCGTCTAACAATGGAGCTTGATGTTAACTCAATGTCGGGTTTTGACAGATGTGTTTGATTTTCATTTTCAACCAAAAAAAAACTAAATCTAAAAACTAAACTGAGTTTTGACGTCAATTAAAATTATGTTTAGTTGAATTTTTCATCTTTCATCTGTCTGATGTTACAGTCCAACATCTTCGTGATGTTAATTGATCATGTACTGCATGCTGGGAGAGCGGTGGATGAGTGATGTGTGGTTTTGAATGGAGCTCAGTTAGCGTTAGCATTAGCATTAGCCGCGTAAAGACCTAACCGCTGTAGGCTCTTTCAGGGAGCGTCCTCAAATAAAATAAATCTGTCCACAGGACGGTGTGTGAACTCATCACATGAAAGCTAAAGTGTGTGTGTGTGTGTGTGTGTGTGTGTGAGAGTGTGTGTGTGTGTGTGTGTGTGTGTGAACACTACGAAGGTCAAATGTTAACCAGGAGAAAAAGCTTTAAAGCTTTTTTTTTTCCTGCTAACAGAGTACATTAACCATCTCTCTCTCTCTCTCTCTCTCTCTCTCTCTCTCTTACTCTCGCGCACTCTCTCATCTTTCAGGTGAAATGTAGTCATGTGACCTGTGGCCTATCGATTGCTACTGTCATCACCGTCTCTCTCGCCACACTGTGACCGACTTCTAAACGCGAAAGCTTTCAGCTCACACACTTCAAACACTCTCTCTCACACACACATTTCCACACCTAATTTGTATAACAACTGATCCTACACTGCCATTTTACAGCAAATACACACTCACACTGATGTACACACAAACACACACATCGTCAACGGCCCGTAAAAACCTCGTATCTCTGAAGGCCGTTTGTTTAGCCTTAGATCTCATCAAGCTCAAATTTCACCAGAAAAAATCAAATTCATGATTTATTAGTAAATTTGATATTCTGATATAGACGCCTAATAGGTGCTCACCTGATATTCAACTAATATTCAACTGAATTACTATTAAATATAACTGAACTCTAAAGATAAAAGAAAATGATTCAGATTCTATTGAATGTAGCTCTACACTTAACTCCAATCCTAACTCTAATCTTAACATTTTAAAACTAGGTTAAGGGTTGGATTTAAGTTTTACATGGTTGAGTTTGGGTTTAGGGATGATTGATGATTGATTTAGGCTTAAAATTAGGGTTAGGATTAATGGTTGAGTTTGGGTTATATTTGGGTTTTGGGGTTAATTAATGGTTGAGTTAGGGTTAAGATTAGGGTTGATTCATGGTTGAGTTATGGTTAGGTTTTAGGGTGATTTGTGATTGAGTTAGGCTTAAGATTAGCATTTAGGGTTGATTAATGGTTGAATTAGGCTTATGGTTGAGTTTTAGGAATGATTAATGGTTGAATTAGGCTTATGGTTGAGTTTTAGGAATGATTAATGGTTGATTCGTAATTGAGTTAGGCTTATGGTTAGGTTTTAGGGTGGATTTATGGTTGAGTTAGGGTTAGGTTTTAGGGTGATTCATAATTGAGTTAGGCATAAGATTAGGATTTAGGGTTGATTCATAGTTGAGTTAGGCCTAAGATTAGGATTTAGGGTTGATTCATAGTTGAGTTAGGATTAGGGTTAAGTTTTAGGATTGACTAATGGTTGAGTTAGGCTTACGGTTAGGTTTTAGAGTTGATTCATTGTTAAATTAGAATTAGTGTTAATTTTAGGGATGATTCATGGTTGAGTTAGGTTTTAAAGTTGATTTATTGTTAAGTTAGGGTTAGGTTTTATGGTTGATTCATGGTTGAAATAGGCTTCCATAGTGACCCAGACTAGAAATTGAACCCCAGTTTCACCATGATAGCATGACAGTAGTGATACTGGTAGTAATAGTGTATAATACAGTCATATGAAAAAGTTTGGGCACCCCTATTAATCATTTTTAGTTGTAATTATTTGGGTGTTTGTAACAGTCATTTCAGTTTGATATATCTAATAACTGATGGACACAGTAATATTTCAGGATTGAAATGAGGTTTATTGTACTAACAGAAAATGTGCAATATGCATTAAACCAAAATTTGACCGGTGCAAAAGTATGTGCACCCTTATCATTTTATTGATTTGGATACTCCTAACTACTTTTTACTGACTTACTGAAGCACTAAATTGGTTTGGTAACCTCACTGAGCTTTGAACTTCATAGCCAGGTGTATCCAATCATGAGAAAAGGTATTTAAGGTGGCCAATCGCAAGTTGTTCTCCTATTTGAATCTCCTCTGAAGAGTGGCATCATGGGCTCATCAAAACAAAACTCTCAAATGATCTAAAAACAAAGATTGTTCAACATAGTTGTTCAGGGGAAGGATAGAAAAAGTTGTCTCAGAGATTTAACCTGTCAGTTTCCACTGTGAGGAACATAGTAAGGAGATGGAAGAGCACAGGGACAGTTCTTGTTAAGCCCAGAAGTGGCAGAACAAGAAAAATATCAGAAAGTTGTTTTTTGTCGGTTTAGCATCATTATTTGTGGGTGGCAAAGCTCTGTGTTCACTGATACACACACACACACACACACAGGCCTGCCCACACCTACAACAAGTCTGTACACACTCATACACACACACCTGTGTTTCCCACAACAGTACAGCCCATTTGGTTGTGTTTGTGCACACAGCTCTCCAAACAGCGCTGGCAGGTAAAACACAGCGGGGTGTTAACGGATAGAGAGAGCGCTAATGACCCCAGCAGGAGGGCATATAGGAGTGGGGGGGTGTGTCAGGATGGGCGGGTGTGTGTGTGTAGACGGAGGTGTGTAACACACAGGTAAACACGTCTTAAACATCCTGATAAACACATCAGTAGATTCACCATTCATCCAGTTTCACTAATTAAAAACAAGATAAAAATAAGATTCAAATTCTATGTAAAATTATACAGATAAATGATGTACACACTCCCTAAAGGAAATGCAGAAGCTTAACTAATAAAAACATGAAAATGGTTTAAAATGTAGAATTAGAAAGACATTTCAAATAGACTAGAATAGATTATACTACAAATAGTTTGATTAGACTATACTAAACTAGTTTAGAATAGATTATTTTAGACTAGACTAAACTATTCCAGACCTCACTAGACTAGAATACAATAGTTTAGACTAGACTAAACTGCACAACAGTAGAATAATTTAGACTAGTCTAAACTAGAATAGTTTTAATAAGACTAGAATAACATAGTTGAGGCTAGACTAGAGTAAACTAGTTTAGGCTAGATTACACCAGAATAGAATAGTTAAGACCTCTCTAGATTAGAATAGAATGTTTTAGACTAATTTAAATTAAATTAAATTAAATTAAATTAATTTTAAATTATATTAGGCTAAACTAGTTTAGTTTTAGTTTTTTTTCTAAACTAGAATAGTTTTAATTAGACTAAAATAAAATAGTTTAGACTAGACTAGACCAAACTAGTTTAGACTGGACTAAAATAGTTTAGACAATAGTAGTTTAGACTACATTACACCAGAATAGAATAGTTTAGACTTCATTAGATTATAATAGAATATTTTAGACTAGACTAGACTAAACTACAATAGTTTAAATTGGACTAAACTACAATAGTTTGACCAGATTAGAATAAAATAGTTTAGACTAGATTAAACTACACCAGACTAGAATAATTTAGAATAAACTACATCAGACTAGTTTAGACTAGACTAGAATAGAATAGTGTGAACCAGACCTGACAGACAGGTAGATGGTTGCTAAGGTGGTTTCCATGCTTAACCCGATTATCAAGGTGTTGCCTAAGGTTGCTCAACAGTTTCTTAGCGGTTGCTAAAGGTGTTGCTAGGTGGTTACTATGGTATAAGGGTTGGTTGCTAAGGTGCTGCTTTGGTCTATAAGGTGTTTATTGCAAGGAGTGGTTGTTAGGGCCTTTTTAAGTGGTTGCTCTGGGGTTATGAAATAATAACATCATATAACTATAATAAATGACACATACATCAGTCACATGTATTTATACATCTAATATCTCTTTCTCTCTTTCTCTCTTTTTCTCTCTCTCTTTCTCTCACCCTCTCTCTCTCTCTCTCTCTCTCTCTCTCTCTCAGTCTCTCTCTCTCTGTCTCTCTCTCTCTATCTCTCATCATTATATATGCATCATTACATCTCCAGAAACTCTGGAGCAATAAACAGATCTGCAGGACAGATCTTACTTAACGGAAGAAACTGGGGAGACTGGAAAAACACACACACACACACACACACACAGTGTGAGAGAGAGAGACAGTGAGAGAGAGAGAGACAGACAGAGAGAGAGAGAGACAGGCCTACATGTGTATTTAAGATTAATGAGAAATAAACGATCACTGAAGATAAACAAATTACGCTGAGATTCGGGAAATGTCCTGTTGTTTAGGGCTGTCAGGACAGGGGTATCAGGACAGGGGTATCAGGACAGGGGTATCAGGACAGGGGTATCAGGACGGGGGTATCAGGACGGGGGTATCAGGACGGGGGTATCAGGACAGGGGTATCAGGACGGGGGTATCAGGACAGGGGTATCAGGACGGGGGTATCAGGACGGGGGTATCAGGACAGGGGTATCAGGACAGGGGTATCAGGACGGGGGTATCAGGACAGGGGTATCAGGACAGGGGTAACAGGACAGCAGGAGGTCTGAAGTCACGCTGGGTGTGTTAAGATAGATGTGCAGATGGAAGAGCGAGAGAAGGAGAGGAAAAAGAGAGGAAGTGAAGAATAAATAAAGAGCAGATCTGGAGTAATTATGTGCCACTTTATCCAATCTACATAAATAAACCCCACGCCGGGGAGAGTCGGGGGGTTTGGGGGGGAGAGGAAACGTACAGTTTGGGTTAAAATCATTTTTCAGCGCTGACTCTTTGCTCCGTGTTTCAAAACATGGTCTGTTTATGGCAGCGAGCGTGTTTTACAATTTACATGAATAATTTTATTTAGTTTGGCCGGGTAGATTGGTTGGCTGGTTGATTGTTTGGTTGGTTGGAAGGTTGTTTGATTATTTGGTTGGTTGTTTGACTTGTAGGTTAGTTGGTTGTTTGGTAGGTTTGTTGGTTGGTTGGTTGGTTGGTTGTTTTGTTGGTGTGTAAGTCAGTTGGTTGTTTGGTAGGTTGTTTGGTTGGTTGGTTGGTTGGCTGGTTGGATGTTTGGTAGGTTGTTTGGTTGGTTGGTTGGCTGGTTGGGTGTTTGGTAGGTTGTTTGGTAGGTTGGTTGGATGGTTGTTTGATTAGGTTAATTGATAGGATGGTTGATTGGTTGTTTGATTAGTTAATAGGTTAATTGGTAGGTTGGTTGATTGGTAGTTTGGATAGTTGGTAGGTTGGCAATGCAGTTATACAATAAGGCAGTAATGCAGTAAGATGATGTAGAGTTAGTGTATCTACTCTGTATCTACTCTCACTGGTTCTGTTCAGTCAGACCCGCGGTCCGTATGCTGCTGACCCCTGACCCTCCAGCACAGTCTGAATGGTCTGAATGGTCTGAATGATCTGTGGGGTTTTGGTTTATTGGCTCCACTCTGAAACCCTGTCAGCCGAATCCACACCCTGACGCTCCAGCGCTCTGGAGAACGGGCCGGGCCGGGCCAGGCTGGGCAGGGCGGTGGAGCAGAACTGCAGCTGGGAGAGAATACACCGGGTCGGGCCGGGTCGAGTTGGGTCTGGCCGGACGGCTCATTGGGCGGCAGCAGCGGAGCGGAGCTCAGTGTTTCGGGCTGTTACACAGACAGATTCTGAGACCAACAGACAGAGAGACAGATTCTGAGGCCAATAGAGAGACAGACAAATTCTAAGATCAACAGACATAGAGACAGATTCTGAGGCCAATAGAAAGACAGACAGATTCTAAGATCAACAGACATAGAGACAGATTCTGAGGCCAATAGTGAGACAGACAGATTCTAAGACCAACAGACAGAAAGACAGATTCTGAGGCCAATAGACAGAGAGACACATTCTCAGGTCGATAAAAAGACAGATTCTCAGACCAATAGACAGACAGATTCTCAGAATGATAGACAGACAGACAGATTATCAGATTGATAGACAGGTTCTCAGACTATAATATAGACAGACAGACAGATTCTCAGACCAATAGACAGACTCTGAGACTGATAGACAGACAGACAGATTATCAGACCGATAGTCAGACAGGTTCTCAGACCCATAGACAGACAGATTCACAGAACGATATACAGACAGACAGACAGATTATCAGACCGATAGATAGAAAAATAAATTCTGAGGCAGATAGATAGACAGACAGACAGACAGACAGATTCTCAGGCTGATAGACAGACAGATTTTCAGACCAATAGACCGACAGACAGAAAGACAATTTCTTAGACCGATAGACGGACAGAATTTTCACACAGACAGATTTTCAAAAGACAGACAGATTCACAGACAGATTATAATAGACAATGTTTTCAGACAGATTCTCAGACTGACAGACATATTCTTATTTATACAGTAAATACAGGATTTATAGACCAGCTCTGTTTGTGCTTTTGCACATCTGCGTCAGCAGCAGCAGCAGCAGGTACACTATATAGAAATTTATTTTAAAATGATTTTGTGTAAAATATAATTCCCGGTTGAGACTTTATAATACAGATAATAAATAAGGGAGTCGTGTATCTGGATCTAATGTGTGTACAGTATATGTACAGTATATTGTGATTTATGAATGTAATTTGTGTGTGTTTATACTATAATGCTGCAGTATAAAGGGCTTTCTCAAGATAAACCACATTTATTACCCATATAAAACCAGTTTAAACAAACCAGAATTTACCACAGCAGTGTAAACACCACCCACCACATCACACACTGCACTTTATTACCCTGCAGATCTCAGGATCTCAGGATCTCAGGATCTCAGGATCTCAGGACGGATTAGCGGCTCCAGATAAAATGATTATAAACAATCATTACTGGATCAAAACAGGGATTTATTAAAAGTACAGTAAACAACAGCATAAGTACTCAATCAACCTGCAGTTATAGAACACAGCAGTACTGTTATTAACTCTTAAATCTAAAATTTTAATCTAAAAAATAAATGACTGTGGACAGTTTAAATAGTTTATATTTATATCAGAATTATTATTATTATTTAGGGAACATTTTTATATTTGTATTTATTTTTCAACTTGCAAATTATTTAAAAATTAGAAAATTATTAAAAAACTGACTATATTCCTTTTGTAAATGTTACTACACACAAAGACGCTACAAACAGTTTAGTATCACTTTATAATAAAGCTCATTTTTATAGTTTATAAAGGAGTTTATTAATGGTTATAAACTAAGTTTTAAATAAATATAAAGAACAACAGTGATGATAACTTTTTTAACATGTATCATAAAATAATATAGAAAGCTAGTTTAGCTACTTTAATATGTATTTATAGTTACATAAATAAAAGTTATTAACAGAAGTAAAGTTAATGCTGATTGATGGAAAAAAAACAATGATAAGTATAGTAAGATATGGGTTTTAACTGTATTTATTAATGTGGAATCACTATTACACTTCTATTTAGGTGTTATAACTGCTTATTAACTTATCAATAACCAATAATAAACTCCTTTGTTACATAGGAGTTAAACCCTTTATAAATAAGCCTGTAATAGTCTCCTGTAGAACCTTTGTTTTTAACATTTAACATTTTTAAAAGTTGTATTTTACACTTTATCAGTTTAACGGTTCTTTATACTCACTTCTCTTTTAAAACGGGTTCTTTATAGAAATTGTTATTTTATGGTAATTACTAAACTGACGTCCTGTAGAAGCTTTATTTGTGACATTTACAAATACAAAGTTGTATTTTACACTTTATCAGTGATTCTTCAACTAAAACTGGTTCTTTAAGGAACCAAAAATGGTTATTTTATGGAATCAATATAACAATTATTTAAAGAAACACATTTATAAGTGATAAAAAAAAGACTTTCAAACTGATAGACATGCAAAAAGCAACAGACAATCAAACCAATAGACAGACAGATTATTGAACTGATAGACAGACAGATTCTCAAACCAATAGAGAGGCAGACACTCAGACCGATTCTCAAACTGATAAACAGACAGATTCTTAGATCGATAGACAGACAGATTCTTAGACTAATAGAAAGATTCTCAGAATGATAGACAGTCAGATCCGTAGACCGATAGACAGACAGATTCTCAGACTGATTGACACACAGATTCTCAAATTGATAGACAGACAGATCCTCAGACTGACAGACAGACAGATTCTTAAACCAATAGACAGACAGACAGATTCTCAAAACAACAGACAGACAAATTCTCAGACTGATAGAAAGAAAGACAGACAGATTTTTAGACTGATAGACAGACAGACAGATTCTCAGACTGATAAACAGACAGATTCTCAGAACGACAGACAGACAAATTCCCAGACTGATAGGAAGAAAGACAGACAGATTTTTAGACTGATAGACAGACAGATTCTCAGACTGATATACAGACAGACAGATTATCTGACCAATAGACAGACAGACTGTGTGTAAATAAAAGTTTAAGACCCATAACTTCATACCATGGTTCCTAATATTCATATATTAATAAATACATTAAAAACACATTTTTAAATGCTCCATATTTAGTAGTTTTATTTTTAGGAGTAAAAACACTAATAATCCAGTTTTTCTGTGAGTTATTTCTCTGGTGCTCCATCAGGGGGCAGTAGAGCTTTAGAATGGATCAGATCCACTCTGCTCTCAGTGTTGTGAGTTCTGACCCCTGCAGGCCCTCCTGACCCGTGCCGGGGGGCGCTGTCCGGGTGCCGAGTGTGAGTGGCAGGTAGCGGGCTGCCGGAGGATGAACCTGGGTCTGATGGATGCCGGGGTGGCAGCTCGGGTGGCAGCTCTTGCCGAGGGTTTAAACGGGCCCTTATTAACCACTAATGAAGCCGCATACCTGAGAAACTCACGACCCGGACCCCCCCCAGACCCCCGTCCTGCTCCGGACCCCACCCCCGGGGGTCAGCAGGGGTCAGGGGTCAAGGTCAGGGGTCGTCCGGCTCTAAGGCCCCGCTCGGCTCGGCAGGACGTTATCGGCCCCTAATGGGTTTATAAAACAGAGGTAGAATAACACAGTTACACTGTAGCTCCGCCCACCCAAACACTAGACAGAGAGAAAAAGCAGTGTGTAAGACTGGTGGAGGAGAACATGAAGCCAAGATGCATGAAAAAAAACTGTGATTAAAAACCAGGGTTATTCCACCAAATATTGATTATTTCTGAACTCTTAAAACTTTATGAATATGAACTTGTTTTCTTTGCATTATTTGAGGTCTGAAAGCTCTGCATCTTTTTTGTTATTTCAGTCATTTCTCATTTTCTGTAAATAAATGCTCTAAATGAGAATATTTTTATTTGTAATTTGGGAGAAATGTTGTCTGTAGTTTATAGAATAAAACAACAATGTTCATTTTACTCAAACATAAACCTATAAATATATATTTTTTTCATTAGGGATTAAAAATAATCGTAAAAAAAAAAATTAAATTAAAATTCTGAAATAAAATAAAGAATTTCAGAGTAATTATCATTTTTTTTTTTTTTTTTTTACCTTTCAGGCGGAATTATAATATATTAAAGCATATGAAAAGAAGGCTTTTATTATGACATTTTTCCTTCATTTGTTGGTGTAATTAAATTTTTATTTTCATAAATTGTTCTATATATTTCTGTTCAATTCTACCCTTCAAAAAAATGAAATAAATATAACAATGTTTTTTTCTATTCATACATTTTGTAACAGAAATCTAACCCTACTTTTGTTAAATTATGCAAAAATGGAACATTTTGGTACAGATTTGTTGTTTTTTATATTTTAGAACTTTAGATAGTGAGCGGCAGAAATAAAACAATAAAAACTGAATATTAATTTCTTATTTCTTCTTCACTTTACTGAACAGACAAGTGGTATCCATAATGTTTTATATTCTATTCTATTCTTCATAATTTGGCCTTAAGTGGTCAGAAAAACAGGAAACGGACAATTGAGATACTGATGAAAACCTGCAGGAATGTCTGAAACTACTTTTTTCCATTGTCTTATTAGTGATTTATCATTTATTTTAATGCTAAATAAAATATATGATGTATAATGTAAAGTTCATCTGTAGTTCATGTTTTCTCATGTTTTTAAATGTTCCATTAGGCAGTAAGTTTATTATAAGTGAGAATGAGATTAGGAGACGTGGACCGGAACCGACCCGACAGTATCTGCTGATCTAACCCGCCTCAGTTTCTCCCATCAGACCTTCTTTCATCTGTAATTAATCCCAATCCATCAGTCCAGAACCGCGACCCGGTACCGCTGATCAGAACCAGCCCGAGTTTCCCCTCCTTTACGTTCTTCACTTCCTGCTGTTCCCATCAGAGTTTACTTCCTCATTTCAGAGACCGACCCAAACAAATCCACCAATCAGAACCACCCCAAACAAATCCACCAATCAGAACCGCCCCAAACAAATACACCAATCAGAACCGCCCCAAACAAATACACCAATCAGAACCGCCCCAAACAAATCCACCAATCAGAACCGCCCCAAACAAATACACCAATCAGAACCGCCCCAAACAAATACACCAATCAGAACCACACCAAACAAATCCACCAATCAGAACCACACCAAACAAATCCACCAATCAGAACCACCCCAAACAAATACACCAATCAGAACCGCCCCAAACAAATACACCAATCAGAACCACACCAAACAAATACACCAATCAGAACCACCCCAAACAAATCCACCAATCAGAACCGCCCCAAACAAATCCACCAATCAGAACCACCCCAAACAAATCCACCAATCAGAACCACCCCAAACAAATCCACCAATCAGAACCACCCCAAACAAATCCACCAATCAGAACCGCCCCAAACAAATACACCAATCAGAACCGCCCCAAACAAATACACCAATCAGAACCACACCAAACAAATCCACCAATCAGAACCACCCCAAACAAATACACCAATCAGAACCGCCCCAAACAAATACACCAATCAGAACCACACCAAACAAATACACCAATCAGAACCGCCCCAAACAAATACACCAATCAGAACCACACCAAACAAATACACCAATCAGAACCGCCCCAAACAAATCCACCAATCAGAACCACCCCAAACAAATCCACCAATCAGAACCACCCCAAACAAATCCACCAATCAGAACCGCCCCAAACAAATCCACCAATCAGAACCACCCCAAACAAATCCACCAATCAGAACCACCCCAAACAAATCCACCAATCAGAACCACCCCAAACAAATCCACCAATCAGAACCGCCCCAAACAAATACACCAATCAGAACCGCCCCAAACAAATACACCAATCAGAACCACACCAAACAAATACACCAATCAGAACCGCCCCAAACAAATACACCAATCAGAACCACACCAAACAAATACACCAATCAGAACCGCCCCAAACAAATACACCAATCAGAACCACACCAAACAAATACACCAATCAGAACCGCCCCAAACAAATACACCAATCAGAACCACACCAAACAAATACACCAATCAGAACCGCCCCAAACAAATACACCAATCAGAACCACACCAAACAAATCCACCAATCCGAACCGCCCCAAACAAATACACCAATCAGAACCGCCCCAAACAAATACACCAATCAGAACCACACCAAACAAATACACCAATCAGAACCACACCAAACAAATCCACCAATCAGAACCGCCCCAAACAAATCCACCAATCAGAACCGCCCAGACACATAAAACCCAGAGGAGAATAACAGCAGAGGACGTTAATATTCATAAAATAAATATCGCTGTTCGGACATTTAGAAACGTTTTAGTTAAAGATTAGTTACAGAAACTGTGTTCCAATCCACAGGCCCTCGATCACTGCTCCCTACACAGGAAACATTCAACCTTAAATTCTTAAACTCAGTGTTTTCTCATTATTTTAAACTCTCCTGTTATGCTCATTTGTCAGGAACAGTAATGGTGTTTCCGTGTTTTATCAATATTTAGTGCAGTGGTGTTCCTCACCTATAACAGATAATGCTTCAATTAGGAACAATTCCCTCATTTTTCATTCAAAAAAATACTTAAATAAAAAAAAATAAAAAAATCATTGTAACTATTTTTCTTAGATCTTCAAACTTTAACAGACTGACATACAGACTGATGGACAGACTGATGCACAGACTGTCAGACAGACTGATGGACAGACTCTCGGACAGACTGACGGACATACAGACTGTTGGACAAACTGTCATACAGACTGACAGACAAACTGTCAGACAGACTGATGGACAGACTCTCGGACAGACTGACGGACATACAGACTGTTGGACAAACTGACATACAGACTGATGGACAGACTGACAGACAGACTGTTGGACAGGCTGATTGACAGACTGACGGACAGACTAACAGACAGACCGTCAGACAGACTGATGGACAGACTGACAGACAGATTGACGGACAGACTGTTGGACAGACTGACGGACTGAAGAAGCTGCTCTCGTTTATCCCGGTGTGTAAAGAGCGATGGATAAGTATCTGAGCCGCTGCAGAAACACAGTGTCTGAGACGCTTCATTAGCGGGTCTGGATTCCTCCCGGCGCTGATGGATGGGTGGTGATAGTGATCACGGCTCCGCGGCTCGGGGCCGGATAATGAGCTGCGAGCTGCTGTTTACCCTTATAAAGAGAGGGGGGGGGGGGGGGGGGGGGTTATGAACGGATACTGAGTGTGTGAGGGTTCGTAAATGATGGGATGTGGAATATGGAGCCGGGTGCATGTTAAACAAACCAACCAGTAACACTTAATATTAAACCTACGGACGGATTTAACATCCAAAATCTCTACTTGTGTTCTCATCTTAATTACTCAGGAATCCCTTCACACATTAACATAATATAGTTATATATATATATTTTAAGGAACACAAATTAGGGGCTTATTCATGTCGTATTATTTGCTTTTTAAATCCTTAATTAGACATTTGTAAATTATTTATTCCCTACTTATTATTAGGCTTTATTCTGTGTCTTTATTCTGTGTAAATGATTAATAATGGCTGTAATAGGCTGTAACAATAAACAGTTACGTTAGCACCCTGTTAAACAAATTATTAAGTATTCTTAAGTATAAGCTAATTTTACATGTTATTAGTGTATAATTGACATTAGTTTGATCTATGTTAGTTTGGGAAGGTTATGGCTGTGCTGGAGTTTATTATAAAAGAGTTAATAAGGGGTTAATAAGGGGTTAATAAATCACTAATAGATCAAGATGTGCACCATATTCTAAAGTGAGCTTCTGTTCATCACTAATTATACAGTAAAAAGAACTGAATAAATATTTAAATCAATCACAGACCCCTAATTAAGCACCAATAACACTTAATAACACAGAATAAAGCCTAATAAATAAATTTAAAAAATCATTTTTAAGTCTTTATTAAGTAAATAATAAGACATTAAGAAGTGCTAAATTTGTGTTGCTTAAAATGAAGTTTTACCATATATATATATATATATATATATAATGTATATCTACAAGGTGTCTACACCTGGACAGTGGATCAGGTGATCCGAACACACCTGAAACACATGCTCAGCTCGACCCAGAACAAAACCCGTGCTGCAGGATGGGGGCTGATGTTCCCCCCCCTGGTTGGGACTCGATTTATCACTGCAGTTTGCTGATCCTGAGCTTTGTGTGGAGCAGGACAGGGGGGCTAATCTGATACCCTGACCCCCGGGGTAGATAACAGCCCTTCCTACCCACACCGCATCAATCCTGCTGATGCACAGCTTTCCCACCACTCGCTACAATATATTAATAATATATTACACCTTTTACATACACTCTGCATCCATATGCAATCATGCAATATATAAAAAATGATGGGTTTCTTTGATTTTACCCAATTGAAACCCTCTGGAATATAATCAAGAGGAAGATGGATGATCACAAACCATCAAACCACCAAACTGAACTGCTTGAATTATTGAAGCAGCACAAAGTTATCCAAAAGCAGTGTGTAAGACTGGTGGAGGAGAACATGATGCCAAGATCCATGAAAAAAACCTGTGATTAAAAACAGGTTTATTCCACCAAATATTGATTATTTCTGAACTCTTAAAACTTTATGAATATGAACTTGTTTTCTTTGCATTATTTATTTAAGGTCTAAAGCTCTGCATCTTTTTTGTGACTTCAGCCATTTCTACTTTTCTGAAAATAAATGAATTTTCTGTAAAAAAAATAAAGAGATCACTTCAGTTTCTGAATCAGTTTCTCTGATTTTACTATTTATAGGTTTATGTTTGAGTAAAATGAACATTGTTGTTTTATTCTATAAACTACAGACAACATTTCTCCCAAATTACAAATAAAAATATTCTCATTTAGAGCATTTATTTACAGAAAATGAGAAATGACTGAAATAACAAAAAAGATGCAGAACTTTCAGACCTCAAATAATGCAAAGAAAACAAGTTCATATTCATAAAGTTTTAAGAGTTCAGAAATAATCAATATTTGGTGGAATAACCCTGATGTTTTTTTAATCACAGTTTTTATT
This sequence comes from Astyanax mexicanus, assembly GCF_023375975.1. Lineage (NCBI taxonomy): Eukaryota > Metazoa > Chordata > Actinopteri > Characiformes > Acestrorhamphidae > Astyanax > Astyanax mexicanus. The sequence continues at coordinate 37,998,005 of NC_064429.1, forward strand.
TTCATGCATCTTAGCATCATGTTCTCCTCCACCAGTCTTACACACTGCTTTTGGATAACTTTATGCTGCTTTACTCCTGGTGCAAAAATTCAAGCAGTTCAGTTTGGTGGTTTGATGGTTTGTTATCATCCATCTTCCTCTTGATTATATTCCAGAGGTTTTTAATTTGATAAAATCAAAGGAACTCATCAAGCTTTACTGGGGTGATAGAGCTTAGGGTTGATTTAATGCTTTTATTTTTCTTTATGTAAAGTGCGTAGAATTGCCGTAGTGCACTAAACGTGCTACTATATAAATCAATGTGGATGGGTGGCTTAATTGGTGAAACTGAACCGTAATTTTTTTAAAGAGCATCATAGATTCATGTCTAGCAGTCAACTATGATCTCTCACCAAGAGGAACACTACCCAGAAGTTGCATTTAAAAGTCTTTTAGTAATGAAGCTGAGAAAACTCTTTTTTTTGATTTTCTACCAAAAACATGTGTCTATACAGACCACACCTGTAGTCCCAGGTAACATTTGCATGCCGAGTTTTTTTGTGTGAGAATACCGTACATCACCGCTGACAGGTGAGAGTAATCACACAGCTGGATGAAACCGTCCTGCTGGTCCTGTCCTCTCTCTTTCTCTACATGTGTCCTGAAACTCAACCTCTCAGATCAGGTTAGCGGAGAAGAGCCCTGGACGTTCTTCTTTTGTGCCGAACAGAGTCGTACAGAAAAGAGCGAGGAGGGAAAACCTACTCTTCTTCCTCTCTTTTTCTCTCCATCCATCTCTCAGCCTCTCCGCCGGGTATCAGGTGGAGCTGTGGACGATTTATTATTGAACAATACCTGCTGTCACGCTCACCTGGATGGACTCAAGTCCTCGAGTTCTCAGCTGCTTTAGCCTCAAGAGCCCAGCAGACTCTAAAGACCTCCATACACTTCTGATAACTGAAATTTGTGAGTTTTGAAGCTTGCATATGTTTTCTAAATTAATTAAAAGTTTGTCGCCAACGCTCTCGACCAAACACTCTGCATCCATGCATGCTATTAAACGAACAAGGCCTCTGTATGACATCTGCAGATGTTCGATTTCTTCAAAATTAGGTCACACTAAATGTCTCCACATGAAGTACGCAGATGATTTCTTAACAAAGATGATCTGCAATTGAATAATTTGACTTTCTCTTTAAACTAAATTAGATGAGGTTGTAGTGCTCTCATGCAGTGTGCTGAAACGCTGACTTTAGGTATCAACCAAATCTACCTACCAATCACCCAACCAACCAACCAACCAACCAACCAGTCCAGTTATCAACCAAACCTACCTACCTACCAACCAATCAACCAGCAAACCAAATGTACCTACTTACCTAAATCCAAACTTATCTACTTAACTACAAACCAAATCTACATACCAACCAACAAACCAACCAAATCTACATACTTACAAATCAAACCTACCCTACCCTACTTACCAAGCAACCAATTATGAACCAAACGTACCTACCAATCAACCAGCCAAACAAATCTATCTACTTACCGACAAACCAAACCTACTTACTAACCTACCAACCAACTAACCAACCAGTCCAGCTTTCAACCAAACCTACCTACCTACCTACCAATCAACCAGCCAAACAAATCTACTTACTTACCTACAAAACAAATCTACATACCTACCAATCAACCAGCCAACTAACCAAACCTGCCTACATACTTACCAATCAACCACCCTACTAACCAAATCTGCCTACTTACCTACCAAGCAACCAACCAACCAACCAGTTATCAACCAAACCTACTTACCAATCAACCAGCCAAACAAATCTCTCCGACAGACCAAACCTACTTACTAACCTACCAGCCAACCAACCAGTCCAGTTATCAACCAAACCTACCTACCACCCACCCACCAACCAACCAAAAAAAACAAACCTACCTACCAACCAACCAGTCAACCAAATCTACCTACTTACATATAAACCAAACCTACCTACTTACTTACCAACCAACCAACCAACCAATACAGTTATCAACCAAACCTACCTATCTACCAACCTACTTACCTACCTACCAACCAGCCAACCAAATCCAAGTTACTTACTTACTAACCAAACATACCTACCAATCAACCAGCCAACCATAATCTACCTACTTACCTACAAACCAACCAGCCGGTCAACAAAATCTACCTAATTACCTGATCATTCAATCAACCAGCATAATTTTTAATCATATCATCACTAATAAAAGAACTTTAACACAGCTACTTTTTTCGATTAATTTATGCCTTAATGATGTTTCTCAATGATGGAGGTTGTGGTGGTTTGACAAGCTTTCTGATAAGCCGAACAACAGCTATATAATAATGATAAATAATGCAAAATTCTATCAAAAACAGTATCTAACATATCCAAATTTGTAATCTAGTACCCTTTCTGTGTCTATTTTTATTTTTTATAAAAGTTTAAAGAAATGAGAAAACTTTAACTTTAAGCATTGAGTATCACCGAGCTGCTGCTGGAACCGGTGCTAATCAGTGCAGCCGTGTTCCAGGCAGTGTTGTGAAGCCGGTTCTACTGGGTTTGTCTCTCCGGGAGCTGGATAAGCTCGGTTCCGGCACATGTCTCACAGCGGGACGTCCTGTCCTCTCACTGCAGGTAGCCATGTTCTGGCGGGACCTTTGACCCGGAGTCAGTCACGGCTGATTTGTACAGTCGGGCTCCTGCTGGAGCTCTTACAGTCCTGCTGCGCTCCCATAGGTCACTGGAGCTGTCAATCACACACATGGAGACAATTTACTGCTTCAGCTTCCCTTTATATTCATCTAACCCTGTGGAGAACCTACAGCCAGCAGAGAGAGAGAGATCTCAGAGGAGTTACATCAGCGCTTTTACTTTAAAATAAACTCCTATTTACCTAATTTAGATAAATATATATTGTTATAAAAGTTTACATACACCTATCATGGACATAATGTTTATTCTGTGGGACAGAATGGAGCAGAATGTACAACAAACTTCCATCTTAATCAGAAGAATCAGAAGAAATAGAAAAACATAATCAGCAAAACATCTATAGATCATGATGCTCCCACCACCATGTTTAACAGTTGGTACAGTGTTATTGGGGTTCAAGGTAGGTAGGTTTTGTTGGTAGGGTTGGTCAGTATGTAGGTTTGCTTGATACCTGGACTAGTAGTAAGGTTGGTTAATAGGGTTAATAGGTAGGTCTGGTTTATATCTAAGGCTGGTAGGTAGGTAGGTAAGTATTAACCAGCCAACCAGACCTACTTTCTGTTTGAGACCTAGACGACCTAGACCTAGACAGTAGGTAGTTTGGTAGATCTGGTTGATACATAGACAGTTTGGTTGGTAGGCTGGTATGAAGGTAGGTATGTAGGTTTGGTTTGTAGGTAAGTAGGTAGATTTCCGTTGATACCTAGACTGGTTTGTAGGTGGGTCTGGTTGATACATTGACAGGTTGGTATGAAGGAAGGAAGATAGGTTTGGTTTGTAGGTAAGTAGGTAGATTTGGTTGGTTGGTAGGTAGATTTGGTTGATAGCTAGACTAATAGGTAGGTAGGTAGGTTTGGTTGATACCTAGACTGGTAGGTAGGTAGGAATACCTAGATGGTGGTACTTAGACTGGAATGTAGGCAATCAGGTTTTGGTTTGGTTGATACACAGACTGTTAGGTAGGTAGTTAAGTAGGTCTGGGTCGATACATGGACAGTTTGGTTGGTAGGCTGGTAGGTATGTAAATTTGATTTGTAGGTTAGTAAGTAGATTTGGTTGATATCTAGACTGTTAGGTACGTAGGTTTGGTTGATATCTAGAGAGGTAGGTGGATAGGTTGGTTTAAGTTTGTTTGGTTGACACGCAGAGTGTTGGTGGTTAATACATATACTGGTTGGTAGGTTGGTACGTTTGCTTTGTAGGTAAGTAGGTAGATTTGGTTGGCTTGTTGGTTGGTAGGTAGATCTGGTAGATACATAGACTGGTTGGTTGGTTGGTTGGTTGGTTGACTGCTCAGTAGGTAAGTAGGTAGGTTTGGTTAATAACTAGGGTAACACTTTACTTGGATGGTCCATTTTATGGCCTTGTTGATGCTCAACTGACATTCAACTAACACTGAATTGAATGTCCATTAAATGTAACTTAACCCTATGTTGAATGTAAACGATTCAAAATAGAACCTAACCCTACACCTAACCCTAACCTTAACCCTTAATCAACCATAAAATCTAACCCTAACCTCAACCTAAGCTTAAAATCTATCCCTAAACCCAATCCTAAAATATTAAGATAAGCGTTTGGATTAGAGTTGAAAGTAGGGTTATATTCAATATAGAATCATTTACTTTCACCTTTTAGTTCATTTGCATTTAATAGACATGTAGTTGAATGTCAATTGAGCATCAAAGAGGCCATCAAATGGACCATCCAAGTAAAGTGTTACCATAACTAGACTTCAAGGTAGGTAATTAGGTAGGTTTGGTTGATAGTTATACATGTCGGTTGGTTGGTATGTTGGTAGACAGGTTTGGTAGGTTATGTTTGTAGGTAAGTAGGTAGACCTTGGCTGGTTAGTAGATATCAGTGATGTACAGTAATATAACCACATTTTGCAGGCATATTATTTATAGTTATCCTAATATTAATGTTTTTTTGTGCAAATAATAAACTCTTACTGACCAGATAAGAGTCTCCATTTTTCTCACAATATACTCTGTATAAATATGCATGTATGAGTGTGGGAATGTGGCTTAAAAAATGGATCTCAGGCCACCTGCTGCGATCTTCTCAAAGCCATCTCCACTGTCATAACAGCGCCGGGGAAAGGGCAGGGAAAGGGCAGCGCCCGGCTCGGCCATTTGGCTCTCAGTGGTTAAATCGCTGCAACAGCTGAGGTATAATTGGGTGTAATGAAGGTCTAATAGTGGAAAAGCCGAGGCCGGGTTTCAGCGGGTGAATTAGCGGCGGCTGCGTCTCCGTTACGCTGTAATAAACAGAGCCGGGCCGGAACACGGTGGCGGTATGCACGGGATGCCGGAGCGGGACGATACGAGCGACGGGATGAGTGCGTGATTTTAATGTGGTGCTTTCTGAACTGAAACCGGATCGGCGAGAGGATTCCCCGCAGTGAGCGCTCACTCCTGAGACGAGGTGAAGATGGTGTTACCGTCATTATCACCCCATCAGTCAGGAGAGCAGAAAACACCACCATTAGCACAGCGCCGGTGGTCCAGAGTTACCCTAACCACTGTTTCCCACTGCTACCCACTGCTCGAGACTAAAACGAGAAGAGAGAGAGACATACCCTTTATATACAGAGAGAATACTGAGAGATAGAAAGAGTAAAAGAGAAGTGGAGAGAGAAATAGAGAGAAATCGAGAGTAGAATCGAGAAACAAAGAGGGAAAGAGAGGAAGTTAAAGAGAAATAGAGAAAGTGAAGAAAAAAGTAAAGGATAAACGAAGAGAGAAATAAACTCAAAAGAGAAACAGAATTAGAGAGAAAGCAAAAGAGTAGAATCAAGAAACAAAGAGAAAAAGAGAGAAAGCAAACGAGAAATCAAGGAAGTGAGAAAAAGAATAAATATAGGGAGTGAGAAATAAGGAAAATCTACAGAGAACCAAAGAAATAGAGGAAAAGAGAACAACAGAGAAAAAGCGAGAGAGAAAGAGTGAAGGATAAGTCAGAAATAGAAGGAATGAGAGAAAAGAAATAGAAAAAAGAGAGAGACAGACAGATACAGAGAGTAGAAGAGAAGAGGAGAGATAAATTGAGAGAAATAAGACAGAGAAAGAGAAGAGAGAAAGACAGCAAAAGTGAAATCGAGAAGGTCAAGAACAAAGTAAAGGAGAAATAGAAAAGAAAAAGAGAAGTGCAATGAAAGTAAAAGAGAAAAAACAGAGAGCATCAGAGAAATGAGAAGAACAGATGAAAAAGTTAGATAAAGAGAAAAAATGAGGCGTGTGGAGAGAAATACAGAGAAATAGAGAGAGTTAATGTGAGAAATCGAGAGAGAAATATGCAGAAAAATATTAATATAGAGAGAAATTGAAAGAGTAAGAGAGAAAGAGAAACAGAAAAAATGAGTGACAAGAGAAATGGAGAGATCAAAAGAGATATAAAAAGAGTAAAGCCACTGATTTTTATATGGATGTTATTTTATATTTACTGTAATATTAATGTTCAGATAATCTGGTAATCACAATCTGATAATCACACTCTGGTAATCACAATGTGATAATCACACTCTGGTAATCACAATGTGATA